>NC_056748.1:923633503-923713503 GCF_019279795.1 Protopterus annectens | reverse complement strand
TCAAGCTGGTAAGCTTATCTATAGTGCCAGAGTGGGGAATGGTGTTGAAGGCTTTGCTAGGTCCAGGTAGTTTGTGTGGACTTCCTTTCCCTCATCTATGGCCTTGGTAACTGTTTCAAAGAAGTCAACTAGGTTTAGGAGGCAAGAACTGCCTTTAACAAAGCCGAATTGGGTAGGGTCCATATGAATATATATATATATATATATATATATATATATATATATATATATATATATATATTTGTGTGTTTGTATATATATATATATATATATATATATATATACATATATGTATATACATGCATGTACAATATATATATATATATATATATATATATATATGTGTGTGTATATATATATATATATATATATATATATATATATATATATATACACATACATATATATACATATATGCATATACATATGCAGACACAGGAAGAGGTTTAAATGATAAAGTTCCTATAAAACCAGTTTTAAAAGCTAGACCGCTTAAATGAATGGAAATTTTTGTTACTGCTATACCATTCTGTGATCTTAAAAATACAACTATATGTAAACATTCTTTCATTTCCATATGATAATTTTAGGATATTTATAAGATGCTATCTATATCAATTTGTTTTATTAGTGGAATATTTATACCTTGGAATTTTTATTTGTAAATTTGTATGTAGTTTTATTTAGGATATGTTTTATTAAATGTATATTTATATTTATACTTATAACTATATGTCATACCCACTTGAAATAATAAGTTTTAGTAGAACATGATATGTACCTTTAAGATAGGTCATTATTCAATTTACATTTCATTGTATAAAAGAAAGGAGCCTTGTAGAGTGTTGTTATACATCTGAGGAAGCACTGGGTTACACTGCGAAAGTGCTCATGTTTTATTGTGTCTTTTTCTTCATTAAATATTATTTTACCTTGTATGAGACTGCCCATTGTCCAGCACCTATATTTTTCTAATGTATATATATGGTTCCCCTTCATATGATCGAATTTCTCTAAACTCGAAAGTCATAAACTCGAAACCAGAATCTCGAATTTAGAGAAACGAACATATGAAAGGGACAAAAAAATAAAAAATTAACACCTTTCAAATGTTTTTGCAGGGGCGCACCTGCAACCCTCACACCCCACTTAAATATACCTACTCTGCGATCACACTATATTGAAGGAAAGGGAAATCTCCCATTCCGCGCTATACGCATAAGCGCAAAATTGAAGATTTTCTATTCCTCCACTATAGTGCAGTCACGGAACATTCACATTTAAACTGCTAGGGTACAGGGTGACCTTGCCCCCTGCAATAAGGTAAGTTAACTTTTTAGTTTTTTTTTAAACTTAAGGCTCCCATTCACAATTTCGAGTGAATGGAAGTTCAAGATTCTGGTCTCGAGATTATGAATTTCGAGCTTCCATCCATTCGATCTTATGAAGGGGAACTTTATAAATATTGATATACATATATATATATATATATATATATATATATATATATGTATATATATATATATATATATATATATATATATATGTATATGCATATAATTATGTGTGTGTGTGTGTGTGTGTGTATATATATATATATAGAGGCTTGCTGAGTATATTTAGTTGAACTGTTATTTTTCAAACTGTTTTTTCCAGTATGGCTGATAAGCCTACCGGATTTAAAAAGTGCACTTCCTGTAGGCACAAGATGCCAAACTCTGATGCCTACAGGGAATGGATGCAGAGTTTGGAACTAACACATCTGGACACCTCCTGCTCTGTTTGTGCAGCCTTTAATGCCAAGGCGATAAGTGATTGCAGGAACAAATTAATACTGAAAGGACTTTTTCCAACTTGGTCTCCTTCTGCTGATACATCTTCATCAGGGGCTCAAACACTCTGTCAGAAATCTAAAGAGACTAAAGAGCATAGAAAATGTTCTTCATCTAAATTGCCTCAGTATCTTCCTCTCTTCCTCCTGCGGAGGTACCCAAGACCTCGGATCCGAAAGCTTTGTATTTGATACTTGTAGGGATTGGGTCTCCTTGGCTCCGTTCTCCAAGATTTTCCCCAGAGCTGGTATCTTCTAGATTGAGATCTCCATTCCTCTAGGGGACAACAATAAGTCTTCAAGGCCACAATCCACTTATTCCTTCCTTTTCTATTAGGTTCTCCCAGAGTCTTTCTGAGTTGAGGTGGATAGGATGAGGAGGAAGTTCCTCAGAACACAGATCCAGATGGAGATTCTGCCAGCTCCGGCTCCCATCAGATCTGTGAGCCTTAAGTCTACCTTCTAACCTGTACATGCTCCTTCTCCAGTCTGACCCATGGTTTCGGAGTCCTTGCATCTGAGCACCCAAAGAGTTGAACTGATGGATCTGAAGGTCCTAGCATCCTCGACTCCGACAACTTCCCTGACCTGATCAGCCCCAATCCTGCTGGAGCATGATGGCTCCCGGAGTCGAAGCATCAGTGCTAGATCCAAGGGGTTGACATAGACTATGAAGTTTTCAGACCTGTTGCTTCCTCTTGTAGCTTCGGCATTGGCTAGCTAGGCTTTGACTCTGCCTTCAGATCCAAGGTTATGGGGCCGCAGTGGTTGTCTGTTCTGAGAGTTTCGGTTCCAGTAGGATTGCCCTCAGTGTCTCCTAGGTCGTTGTCGTTTGAGGTGTTGGAGGAGAGTGTATTGTCTCTACTTAGACCGGCTTCGACTCTTCCTTCTTTAGGTCCGTGCCCCCAACCTTTTTTGGATGCTGTGCTTGAATTCTGTTATCCTGTACCTCAGCGACAGCCAGCCCAGATGAGCTTCCAAGCAGTTTCCACAAGGGAATTTTCCGTCTTTTCCATTTCATCAGAGCACCCCACTGAAGAGGTCCCTCAGAAGAGGTTGTGCAAAAAGAGGCACCAGGATTTCCCACAGGAATTCCTCACAGAAGACACTGATTTTGATGAAGAGGAAGGGTCTCCTCTATCTCCACCTGAGGATGCCTCATTCAGAGACATCTTAGAGATCCTTTGTCAAAAAGGAGGTTGGTTCACCCAAAACCCTTCCCAGGAGGAACTGGTGTTCTTAAAAGCCTTTGGGTCTGGAACATCTACTTCTTGGGTTATTCTACCCGCAGATGAGCCAATAGACCTAGTCTCCCACAGAGCATGAAAGGAACCGGATTCCATAGAAGTGATCCCTAAACACCTTGACAAGGTTCTTAGTGTCCCGTCAGATAGGTTACAGTGGACGAAGGATATTCCTGTAGATGCCATGGTCATTGCAGCAGCTACTGAGAAGAAGTTGGCTAAGCAGAGCTCCTCTGTCCTTCCCCCCCTAACAGGGAGTCTGAGGTGTTGGACAGGTTTGGGAAGTGAGTGTATGCTTCAGGGACCTTTGCTGTACAGTCACTGAATTATTTGGCGCATTTCACGAGGTTACAGAGGAAGTTAATCAAGGAACTTTCTAAATGTCCCCCAGGGTCCATGTCTGTAGTGGAACAGAAGTCTTTTTCCTTATGGCTGGCCACTCTACAATCCATTACTAATGCATCCATGAGATTAATCTCACATGCAGCTGAAGGTTTTTTACAGTCTGCTGTTTCAGGCATAGCCCTTAGGAGACATACCGGGATGCGGTTGTGCAATTTAGAGGAGCCCTTTAAGGCATCATTCATCAGTGCTCCTTTTAATGGATCTTAATTATTTTGACCAACAGTTAAAGAAATCCTCTTCTGCAATGAGAATGATGGAAAGATCCTGTCTGCTGTGGTAACCTTTTTTTCTACCCTGCAGGGATACTTTTATAGGAATCAATGCAGTGGTAAGAAAGTGTGGTTCAGAAAATCCGAGAGGCCTTTCCAAGAATTGCATGGAGATTTTTCAACCAGAGGCAGAGGGGGAAATATCTATAATGGGAGATGCCACCCTTGTGGCAGAGGGTGTCCACAGAATCAAGGTACTCTAGAGTGTTTCTTGGGCAGGCCTTTTCAGCACTCTTGAAATGTTACCTGACTGTCCCTCTCTGGAGGCAGTTGGTGGACACTTATCCTTTTCCACCCAAAATCCTGGACAGCCAATCACATAAGATTCTTGGGTGCAAAGGATCATATCCAGAAGAAGATACTTCATTCCCTTTTCCTAAGTTCCTCCACAGAAGAGAAAAATTCTCCCTAATATTCCACCCAATCAGAGGGAACAAGCAGCTGTAGAAATTCAAAAGCTGCTGAACAAAAGAATTGGCCAGGACGTCCACCCAGACCAAAGAGGATCCAGAATTTACTCAAGGTTCTTTTTAGTGCTAAAGAAATCAGGGGACCTGAGACCCATTTTGGATCTCAATTATTTGAACCTGTTTCTA
The DNA here is from genome assembly GCF_019279795.1 of Protopterus annectens. Taxonomy (NCBI): domain Eukaryota; kingdom Metazoa; phylum Chordata; order Ceratodontiformes; family Protopteridae; genus Protopterus; species Protopterus annectens. Next base: position 923,709,158 of record NC_056748.1, on the reverse strand, counting down.
AAGAATTCCAAGTTTTTGGATGGTCACGGTTCAGTCCATTCTGTCTCTTCAGAAGGACGACTGGATGTGCTCTCTAGATATTCAGGACATGTATTATCATATAAAAATGAACAGATGCTCCTGAAGTTATTTACACTTCTGGCTGGGAGACAGTCATCATCAGTTCAGAGCCCTGCATTTTGGTCTCACCATAACCCCCAGAGTGTTCACCAAATGCATGGCAGTAGTAGCAGCTCCGCTAAGACTGCGCTGATTCAGAATGTTTCCATATTTAGACAACTGGCTCCTAACTGCACCAATCAGGCATCTTCTGGAAAAAGTCAGAGTTTACCTTCTACTTCTATCTCAATCTCTGGGGATTATGATAAGTCTGGTAAAGTGCCAACCTCAACTAATTCAAGCCTTGGAGTTTATCAGGGCTTGTCTGGACACAGTCAGTTGCCCAGCTCTTCTGCCTCAAAACAGAATTCTTACTGTGAAATCGCATGTCATTCAAGTTCTGTCTCATCTGTCACCCCCAGTAAGATTAATATTCAAAGGCCTACGGTCGATAGCTACTGCAGTAACTTTACTACCCACTGCTTGTCTTCATATGAGAATTCATCAATGGACTGTAGCAGTGCAAGGGTCGTTTCATTGACAGTCTCTACGATATCCAATAAAATTATCTCATAAAGTCTCTACAGTGGTGGATACATTCCAAAGAGATTTATCAAGACTGCCCATTTGTCCTTTCCCCCCTGAAAGACATGACCACAGACACCTCCCAGTTTTGGTGGGGGAGGGTGCATTACTTCTAATGGAAAGATGTCCTTCTGTTCATATGCTGCAGTATTCATCACATTGGGGAGTCTGCTTCTGGCTGACTCATACGTCTGGCTAGTGTACAAAAGCCTACATGCTGCTGTGAGGTGTGTGCAATGCCACACGTCATCCCATTTATGTCAGTCATAAAGAGATGTTGGGTATAAAGCAGACGTCAGCACATACCACCCTCAGAACTTTTCTGCCTCCTGTTCAATTGCCTGCTCCAGATGTTTGTTCACCAGATTGGTTGTGTACCTAGATTCAGGTAAGTACCCTGTTGGGGGTGGGGTTCTTTCTTAATTCTTGTTGCTGCTATTGGTTTGTTGGGTGATTTCATGTCAGCTAGGAAGGGCAAGTGTCAGTCTGGAAGGCAGATTCCACATAAAGAATCCCATGATCTCTGCTTGCTATTTCTAGTCCCAGACCATGATGAAACCTCTTGCGCCATCTGTAACTTGTCTGCCCCCAAAACTCTTAGAAGTTGTTTAGCTTTGCTTAAACTCTCCTTAGAAAACCAATATCTTAAGCACTTGGCATGGGAGATGGAGGTGATGTCTGGTCCTTTGGGCAAGCCCCAAGTGAAAAGGCCAAGAAACCTTGTCCTCATCTTCCAGCTACTCCCTCTCTTCCGGGCGTCCCTCCCAATGCCTATGTAGGCCTGGAGGCTGTTCCATAGGTGGTGGATGTCCTTCAGCCGGTAATACAGTGGAAGCCCCAAAGGAGTCTACCAGCATGTCCACGAAGGAAGTGCAGGTGTCTAACTCGGACGAAAAGGGGGAATCATTGCTCGTGATCTCTGAAGGTCCACACGGTGTTACCCAAATCACTCTGCATGAGGATTTGCTTTCTGACATAGTGGAATGTAGGTCTAAGTCTTCCACCTTCCATCACATGGAAGCCCCTAAAAAGAAAAAGTTAAAACCAAAGCATTTTTCCCCCCCTGCTCTTCAAGAGCAAACACCTGATTGGCAGGCTTTCTTGCAAAACCTTTTCACTACCTTCATGGCCATGTGCCAGTCCTCACCTTCCTCTGTTCCTCTACAGGCTTTCTCTCCTTCCACTGCTTTTAAGAGGACAGCTGTAAGTACCTCATCAGATGAAGAGGAATCTTCATGGGATGAGTCATTAGCCTACACCACCGAAATTGCTTCCCCTCTGGGGTATGCCTCCCCAGAAGAGGAATCTAATGGTACAGATTCCCTTGGGGAGGTTATTTCATTTAGAGAGACTATCCAGTAAATGAAAGACTTTTCAAGTGCGACTGTTCTCAAGTGTCAGATATACAAAAGACGTATTATGACCTCTTGCAAATGGATTCTCCATCCCCTTTGCCATTCCCCCAGTTCTGTCTACTTTCTTGGATGCCTTTACAGCTGCATTCAAGTGCCCAGACTCCCAGCCCCCTGCTCCCAAGTGCCCAGACAAGTTTTACAAGGAGCCTGAGGACTCCAAGTTCCTGCTCCAAGTTCCATCTGCAGATCCAGCTACCATTTCCCTTTCAACTGATAGGCTTTCACATTTCTACCTTCCATCTCCTTACTGCCTTCCAAGAGAGCAAGGCCATGGAGAGAATGTGAAAAAAGATTTACACCTCTGCCACTCTGGCTTTCCTGGCAATTAATTACCAGACCCACATGGCCAAATACTCCCTGGGTGTCCTTGCAGATGCAGGAAAACTCCTTTCAGAACTGCCAGACTCTCCTCCCCAAGGCAAAACTGGCAGCCATTGTCAATTCCTCTGCCCAGGCAATTATATGTGTTCCCTAATGTGTGTTTTGAAATTGAAAAATCTAATGAGATAGTACTGGGGACCTTTCCCCTAAATATACTTATACATTTTTAGGTTTTATACTCATACTCACTGTTCTATTAAATTGTTGGAAAAAAGTTTAACATATTTTTGTTTTAACTAGTGTAATTGTGGATTTTAGAAATATTAACATGGTCATTTTAAATATATGTTATTTCTTAAATAGATGTGACTAGCACTTTAAATTTTTAGATGGGATGTCGTGACTTACTGAGAGGGTTATTGAAACTGTTTCTTGTGAATGAAATACTTGTATCTGATGAAGTTAGACTATTTGGTGTGGACGAAAAGCACTTTATAATAAATTAACTTGTTGTTCCAGGTGTGATGCCTTATTCTTTGGGATTTTGCAAAGATGATCATCCACAAAAAGAGGTCAACCGTGCTGCGATATATTCACCCCGCCTCTCAACAGCAAATGCAGCAGGTTCTTTGCAGTAATTCCCCCTCAGGGGCAGCCATCTAGACATGCTCTAGTCTATGTTTGGCCCTCCAGTCTCTTTTATGTTTACCTTCCCTTACCCCTAATACCCAAGTTTCTTCAGAAACCTAGTTGGTTGAAAAGCAAAGTAATCCTCATTGCACCCTTCTGGCCTCGGCAGATACGATTCCCTTTTCTATGGTCTCACCTAGTATGTCCACCTTGGACACTGGATCCCACTCCAGATGATCTGTCACATCTTGGAGAGATGACTCATCCGGACATAGCAGGTCTCTAACTGACTGCTTGGTTTCTCCAATTCCATTGATGGCTAGATATTCCAGCTTTCCTCTCCAGTTCGTCGAATTCTTTCTTTGTCCCACAAACCTTCAACCAGAATGATTTATAGGAGAAAATGGAGAATATTTTCTTTGTGGGTGCATCATAGAGATTTAGATCCTTTTACTGTTCCAGTTCCAGCTATTTTTAGCATTCCTTGTCTCTATTTTTCAAACCAGAACAAACTTCTCTACCATTAAAGTACAGTTAGCAGCCATCTCCAACTACCACATTGGCGATGAGGCTTCTTCTTTAACTTCAACTAAGTTGTGCCAAGGCCTTCCTAAAAGGTACATTTTTGATTAGACCTCCAATTCAAGATCCCATTCCAACTTGGGGTCTGGCTTTGGTATTACAGTCTTTAGTACGTCCTCCATTTGAGCCTTCAGCTAAAGTAGACCTACAGTTTTTAACTTGGAAAACTGCCTTTCTGGTGGCAATTACTTGAGCTAGTCAAGTTTCAGAACTCCAAGTACTCTGCAAAACCACTGTGTCCAGTTTTTCACAAGGATAGGGTTACCATATGCATTAAACCTTCCTTTCTACCTAAAGTGGCCAACATTAATGAATCAAACATCAGTCATGTCATTAACCTGCCAGTTTTCTTTCCAAATTTTAAAAATAAAGGAGAATATACCTATCATCTCTAAGATGTACATAGACAACTCATCTCTTAGATGTACATGGACAACTTTGTTTTTACCTACCTAGAACCAAGCAGTTTAGAAAAACAGATCAGTTGTTTGTCTCCTTTTCTAACACCAAGATGGGAAAACCAATTTAGAAGATTACTCTAGTAAAATGGATAATGGATTGTATTTCTCATTTTTATTCTTTGAAAGCCCTCACCTTAACAAAACAACCAAAGGCACCTTCAACCAGGCCAGTGGCTACGTCAGCTGCTGTGTGGGCTAGAGCTTCCATTGTTGAAATTTGTGCAACTTCCACTTGATCTAATGTTCATACCTTTGTTTCTCATTACAAATTGGACATCATTTCTAGGAACAGAGCAACATTCAGTTCTGCAGTGCTCCAGAATATCCTTCCTTGAAGGCCACCCAAGGTCATTTTAGCTGGGGACTCTATCCCATTCATTGAGGAATGAATGAATGAAAATGACAACATCAGATATAAAAGTTATGTACTCACCATAACATTACATCTGTGTTGTCCATTTTAATTTTTCCTGAACTTCCCTCCCACCTTCCTCCTACCCATGTCTTTGGGAGTGAGTTAATAGAATTCTTATTAGGAACCATTGTTCCTGTTTGAGGTCCTGAGCTTTTAGCTATCACTGTTTTGGCTTAGCTATTTTAAGTTAAAAAAAATTTCTTTGATATTGTATAATAGCAGCAAATTCGATACGAGGTAATACAGTGATTGGGGGCAGTATAGGTAAGGGAGGAGCTTGAGAGTCAGATCCTAGACTCTAAAGACAGTGGCTGAGTTGGATCCAAACCCATTCATTGAGGTAGAATGAAAATGGACAACACAAATGGAACCATTATGGTTAGTAGAGAACTTTTATTTATTATATATGTCTGTAAATAAATTTCCATAGTCTTATCTTACAATGTTTTGAGTAGTTTCTTTCCCACATTTTTTGTAGTTGCTAGCTCAGTATCCCATTTCTAGAAAATCCACATGTATCTCATCCTGTCATGACTCCACAAAATGGGAAGTTCTTTGCCAGCTCATGTGTTGGGGCATAGTTCATTACTATAATATTTGTTTTTGTTTCATTTACTTTGAATCTTGCTTTACTATTAAAATATTTCAGTGTATCAAATGTGTTTACATCATGTTTGAGATTAGTAACATATGTGCAAAAAGGCTACTTTTACATTAATATTTCTCCATTTATGTCCAGTTATGTTTGATTGTCTTGTATCCCTAGCTAATTGCTATAAAATAAAGCAGTGGTAAAAGTGAACAAAACTGTCTAGATCTTGTTGCAAGACTAAACACAATAGACTGCTTACCACAAGACTTTAACCCTAGCTTGAGCTGCTCTGTAGATGTTAAGTGTTAATGGTTATTATTGTCTGATTTAGTGGAACCTCAGTTGCTTCAATGGATCTCTTTATAGATTTACAATTAATTCTATCAACAGCTATTTCAGTATCCAAATCTGTTAACATTAATGTATTATTGTCCAGTGCAGGCTTCTGATTTATAAGGTATCTGTTAATATTGTCAGATATTTGCCTACCTTCTGTAAATCCATGCTGATCAAGGTCTTTTTTCTCCATAATCTGTGCCATTCTTTTGCCAAAATTGTCAATAACATTTTGTAATTATGATTCAGAATTGAAACAGCTCTATATGACCCTGAATCAAGGGGACTGAGTCTCACATTTGGTATGTCTACAACTACTTCTTTCCAAATCATAGGCACATTCTCAAGCAAAAAATATTGTTAAAAAATACTATTCAAAGTTTCATTATCTCCACGTCCTTCTTTTTTAATACTTCTATTGGAGTCCCATCCCTACTGGGTATTTTCCTTTATATTCTGGTTTCTCATTGCTTCTTTAATTTCTGTTTATTTTTGGTGGTAATGCCCCTCTTTCTGTTATTTGAAGATATTGAAATTGTCTGAAGTTTATTGCTATTTCCTGTGTGTTACACTCAACTCCTGCATCTTGTTTACACAGTGTATTGTAATAATTCACCATTACATTCAGAATTTCCCAGAGTCCACTTCTACCATGCTATTGTCATAAATGTTCATCGTGCATACAGCTGCAGTAATCACAGATGGGTTTTCAGCCCTCGGTTGGCCGAATTCCAAAGTCTTGGTCCGGCGTTGGTTGTCGTCGCTTACTCTTCTGACGTCAGTGAGGCCAGAGTATATAAGACACAGCCGACGCCATGTTCTTCCGTCTTTTGCCGCGGTGCCAAGCAGAAGCAGTTTGGCCAGCTCCTGAATTACGAAAAAATTGGAAACGAAGTCTTCATTAAAAAACTTTTCGCCTCAGACCGATGTCAGAAAAAGTTAATAATTGTATTTCTTGTGGGAAGCAAATACCACATAAGGATTTTCATTCCCTTTGCATACCTTGTTTGGGCCCAGACCACGCCTCGGGCTGTCGCTGCACTACCTTCACAAACGACTATTAAGCGCCGGGAGTTCGCCCAACACTACTTTGGTAAAGCTTCTGATTATAAAATGTCGTCGGATACTCCGACTACCGTTTTGTCCAAAAAACGCAAGGAAAAGGACCGACACGCGAGGCCCGCAGTCCCGACACCACCAAACAGGCTACACGTGGTCCAGTTCTCAGCAAGATGCCTTTGCAGTCCCTGACTACCGACGACTCTCCTTTGACGGTGTCTTCTGTACCCGAGACCGCTGGGTCCTCGACCCTTTCCCAGACTACTACCGAAGCCCCTGCTAATGTAGAGCCTACTAATGTGGACAGATCCACCTCCACCCATGGTGTATTTAGGCCCTCATCTTCCTTTTCAATTAAGGCCTTTACTAAATCCAAAGCAGCCAGGCATCCCACGAGACCTGTTGCACAGGGCCCATCTTCAGGACCCATGCCTAAAAAACAGATGCTAAAAATGGCTGAGGATTTAATTACTCTTATCAGAGGTTCTCATCCCCCTCCTGACAAGAGACCCAGAGTGGAGGAAGATTCTCCCTCTTCTGATCAGGGATCCATTTTATCAGAACATTCTGATGCAGAGGAACACTCTTATTCTCCTTTTGAGGATTCGGATGCAGAACAGTCCATTCCTTCAGTATCCCCTCCTGAGGATTTTTCCTTTGGGGAAACCTTGCACACCTTGAGGGAACACTTCCATTGGGAAGGCCAAGACTTTTCAGAGTCCAAGAAAAGACTTAGGGAATTTCTTTGGTTACCTCACCACAGACCTCTGGCTATACCCCCTGTTTTGGACATACTGGATGATGTCTATTCGGAGGCTTGTCTTAACCCTGATTCTCTGCCTCCTGCACCAGTCAAACCTGATAGGTATTACAGAGTACCCAGCTCTCACCAATTTCTCTTCAAAGGCCATAATGCTGACCCTGAAAACATTTCACAAGGCCCCAAGGGATTGAAGGCCTCCACTGCCAAGAATCCACTTCCTGCAGAAAGGGAATCCAGATCTTTAGAAAGGTGGGGTAAAAAGGTATATACCTCGGCCACCCTAGCCATGAGGGCCTTAAACTGTCAGTTTCATATGATTAAATATCAGCAGTACCTGTTATCACAATTAAGGAACAAAATGTCTCAACCTGAACAACCAGATTTAAAAGAGTTACAGGATGTGATGTATAGTGCGGAGCAAGTGGGTAAACACACCTTACAATGTGGTTATGATGCCCTAGAGGCTTCCAGTAGAGCGGCTGCTACAGGATCAGTCATGACATGCCTGGCTTAGGGAACAAAATTTGCCTGATCATGTGAAAGCTAAACTTCTTGATGCTCCTTTACAAAAGGATGTACTATTTGGTACTAATGCTGAGGAGATACTACGGAAAATGGAAGAAAAAGCCAAATCTATGCAAACTGTCAAAGCTTTCTTACAGGTCCAACCACCACGTTTTAGCAGAAATTGGCCTTCAAAAAACTGGTCCTTTCCAGCCACTGACAAGCCCCAAAGAGGTAGATACAGACGCACAAGGGGCAGAGGGCAATCACAAGGATCATATAGAGGCAGACAATGGCAAACTCCAGCACCAAGAGGTGGTGAAGACAGTCATAATTCCTGATTTTAGTTTTACTTTAATCTTTTGTTGCCTCAGTCATTGATCCAGCAATTTGATTGTTCTATGCTTATCAAAATTAGTTGTTTTTCAGCCATTGTTCTATATTCACCCATGCTCAGTTGCTCTTCAATCTGTTGTGGTCCATTTATTTGCTTATTTTTATTTTGTACAAGTTTCCAGAAAAGTCTATCTCACCATCAAAATGCCCATTTTCAGTGGAGGCCTAGGCAGAAAAGGTCCACAAAAATGTAAAATTTACAGTAATACAAAAAACTTGTTCACATCAATTAATGTGTACTGAGAAACAAGTGTACAAGTAATAAAAATTAAAAAGGAGAACGTATACAGTGAGACATTATACAAAAGGAAAAATTAAATAATTCTACACTGAGGATTATAATACTAATTCCTTGCAGAGTGTAATTACATAAATATTACATTTTAAGGCAGAAATGGAGCCCCAGATAGTGTACTATAGTGCAGTTTTAGGTTGAGAGAAGGTAAGTGTATTATTTTTTGCTTCTGTAAATCCCCTACTTTTTAAGCCCTCTAGATTCCTAATGTAGTGGTTATTTAATATGCCATTAACTTTCATTGTGACCATGTTTCTTATCTTCAGTTTACAATTGTCCAAGTTCCTTACAATGTCTTAACTGCTTAGGCTCAAATCTAATAACATTTCAGTTAAAGTTTGATATGCCAAATCATTCAGTGGCTTCTTTTTCAGAAAAAAGTAGTGGAGAATGCAAGTTTATCACAATATATTTGTACTTGCTTACAAAACTTAATTTGCATAGGTACACATATTTTCACTATTATCTGATGTGGTTATGGTCTGAACCTTATTACTATATTATTTCAATGCATAACATCCATCCAGTCTTCCCTAGAAACCATATTTCACTGAAAGATGTGTATATTCCACTTCTTTGTTCCGTATTTTTATTACATCAATAAGCCCCAAAACATACTTAGATAATTTACCATCAGCCTGTATTTTGTTTGTATCTTGGGCCTTCAGAGAGGTCTTCCTTATTTCCTATAGTGTTTCAGTCTCCTGCTGCTATCCTACATCCTTGGTAAAAGGCTGTACTTTCTCCAACAGTAATCTGAATATCCTGTCTCATTACTTTTGGTGGAATATGTAGTGCTCCCAGTGGACTTCTTATAGCCTGCCAACAAGCCGTCATTAGTAGAAATCTTCTTCTCTCCTAGTACTTCATTTGTTTCTCCATCTTTATTCCTGTACTTTTTTTATTTATTTATTTTTTACATTTGTTGACCAGGAGAGTCCAACTGGATTACAAGTCCATTTTCAGTGGAGGCCCGGGGAGAAAAACTCCAAGAGAACAATTTATTTTACAAAACATAGTTTTAAGGACAGACTTTTGACCTACTATTTCCATAGAAGAGACTTTGACATACTTGTAGGATACATTTGTTCTCTACAATATAATATTAAATTTTAGAAGATATTCCTAAGTTTAGGATTCCTGTGATAGATTTACTATCAGAGTAAAAGCAGAGAGACGTAGAATAAGGCTCCGAGAGAGCAGATGATGCTCGCTATAGTTGAGAAGGATAAATTGATTCACTATATTTCTTTGCCTGGTTTTAGTTGAGAAGGATTACAAATTGATTTACAATATGTCTTCTCCTGGTTTTAGTTGCTTATGGAGAGCTCAGTATTGCTGGGGTAGTTTTCCCTAACTCCTGGAGAGATGGGATGAGCAGTAGATTAACAGTCTTAAGTGGGTACAGTACTGTGATTGATTGGCTTAGCAGAGTTACTTAAGTTAGGTGAAGTGTTCTAATGAGACATTAGCCAGGGGGGATACAGGAGCACAGTTGATTATTCAAAAAGTAAGTTTTAACAAGTTTCTTGAACTGTGATGGGGAATTGTTGTCAGTTATGTTGGCAGGAAGGGAGTTCCAGGGTTTTGCTATACAGTGGCAGTGAAGTGTTCTAATGAGACATTAGCTAGGGGGGATACAGGAGCACAGTTGATTATTCAAAAAGTAAGTTTTAACAAGTTTCTTGAACTGTGATGGGGAATTGTTGTCAGTTATGTTGGCAGGAAGGGAGTTCCAGGGTTTTGCTATACAGTGGCAGTAGACAGACTTACCAGCTTCATTGTTATATGCCCCCTGGTTAACCCCAGGCACAAAATCCCTCCTCAAAACAAGAAGCAAGGTCTGGACCAACTACCTCAACAGTAAATCCCAACTGAACAAACAAATATACGTTGAACTACGTAACAAAGCCAAAAAACTCACCAAAACAGATAAAACATCTTACTACCAAAAGTTACAAGATAAGCACAGGAGCAACCCACAAAAATTTTGGGCAGCAAATAACTCTATCCTACAGCCAGGTAAAACAATTACCCCAACCCCAAAAATAGCAACCAAGAAGACATCCCCACTCAATTTAATAAATACTTTACAGAAACCATCCAGACCCTTGCAAACAACCAACCCTATGACAACATCCCCACCCCTGCAAATCCACCTCCCACCCCAACTAACAATTGCCCCAAGTTCAGCTTCCACCCAGAACCAAGGAAATCCATTGACAAACTACTCTGCAAGCTCAAACCAATGTCTCTAGCCACAGATAAATTACCAGTCATTATATTTGGGTTATCTATCTGCAGATATCCCTCAGCGGGCCTGAACATCCAAGTCTTGGATTCCTGCATCGGATTCTGTCTCTTCTTCTATGACGTCAGGTCGTCAGAGGTATAAAACATGCAGCTGATGCCATTACATCAGTCTTTCTTGCCGTGTGGTGCCCAAAGCAGTTTGCAAGTGCCCGTCGGCCGATTCCTGAAATTTTCATTTTCAAGTTTCAGAACCGAAGTCTTCAAAAAAGCTAAGTACCCCGTTGGGGATCCTTTTTCTTGCTCTTAACCGATGTCAGTAAAAGTTAACAATTGTATTGCCTGTGGAAAGCAAATACCTCATAGAGATTTTCATTCGTACTGCATTCGTTGTTTAGGCCCAGACCACAACGTCCCTCGCTGTCAGTTTTGTGCCTTATTCAACCCCCGGACTATTTGTCGTCGGTTTATTTTTGCAGCAAATTATTTTGGTACTCGGTTTAACTATCCAGAAATGGCTTCCGTAAGCCATCCGACTACTGACATTCCGAAAAAACGTAAAGATAAAGAAAGAGCGCATAGGTCCAAAGCTGCCGACAACGCTTCCGTTAAGCTAGTCGCCAGTTCGGCGGTACTCAGTGAGGCGCTTTCACAGCCCCTGATACCTGCTACTTCAGATTCACAGGCCTCTACTGAGACCCATTCGAAGTCCAGTATGCCACAAGATGCTTCTTCGACTATGGAACCTGCGGATGTCTCTACCTTGGATGGGTCCGGAGCTACTGTGCAGGCACCGGCTTCTGAGGGTGTATTCAGGCATACTGACTTGCATTTCAAACCAATGCCATCGTCTTCTTTAAGGCCGAAAACTCAACCCACGCCTAGAAAACTGACGTCCAAACTGTATGGTCAGGCCCATATGCCTAAAAAACAAATAAGAATGGCTGAAGACCTTATTACTTTAATTAGGGGAAGCCAGCCTTCACCCTCTGAGACCTAGAACTGATTTTCCTTCTGATTCTTCTGATCAGGATTCTGAAATTTCTGTTTCTTCTGATTATCAGGATTTGCCCTTATCTACCTATGAGGATTCTGATGCAGAGGGTTCCATTCTTTCTGCTTCCCCTCCAGAAGATTTTTCTTTTGGTGAAACCTTGCACACTCTTAGGGAGCATTTCCGCTGGGAAAGCCAGGATTACTCTGACTCCAAAAAGAGGCTTAGGGAATTCTTACTTCTCCCTCAACACAGGCCTTTAGCTATCCCTCCTGTCCTGGACATTGTAGATGATGCCTTCTTGGAATCTATCCTGGCTCCAGACACTTTACCTCCAGCTCCCAGGAAACCTGACAGGTATTACAGAGTACCTGACTCTCACAAGTTTCTCTTCAAGAATCCTACTGCGGACCCAGAGACCATTTCCCAAGGACCTAAAGGCATTAAGGCTACTACTGCCAAAAACCCTACTCCCTCTGATAGAGATTCCAGGGCCTTGGACAGATGGGGTAAGAAGGTATATGCTTCTGCTTCTTTGGCCATTAGGGCCTTAAACTGCCAGTTTCATATGTTAAAGTATCAGCAGCATATTATGGGACTACTTAAACAGAAAATTATGTTGATTCCTGACTGTGCTGAAAATAAAGAATTACAGGATTTAATGCATTCTGCTGAACAAGTTGGTAAACATACTTTGCAATGTGGTTTTGACTCTTTAGAAGCATCTTGCAGGGCTGCTGTCACTGGGTCTGTACTTAGAAGGCACGCTTGGCTTAAGGAGCAAAATCTGCCAGATCATGTCGAAGCTAAATTACTGGATGCTCCCTTAAACCAAGACCGCATGTTTGGCAGCAAAGCAGAAGAAAAAAGATGGAGGAAAAAGCTAACTTTATGCAAACAGTTAAAGATTTCCTGCAAGTACAGCCTCCCAGATTTAGTAGGCATTGGCCTTCTAAGAATTGGTCCTTTCCTGTCTCTCCCAGGTCTTCTCAGTCCAAACCCAGGAACAGCAGACCACCTAGGCTAATAGTCTCAAGGTACTCACAGGCCTAAGCAGTCGGGGGCTCCCACTTCCAAAGCTGGAAGTAGTAAGACACCCCCTATGGAAAAATGTCACAATGACTTAACCTTAAACCTTCCAAGCCTTGCTTAACTGCCTGCTTCCTTAGGGGGAAGGATCACCCTGCATGCAAATAGCTGGGAACTCATTACACAGGACAAATGGGTTCTAAATATAGTTTTCCAAGGATACAGATTCCACTTCCACACCTTACCAACCCCAAACGGTTGGCCAGACCTACCCCCAAATCAGTGGGCAGAGGCTCAACAGCAGGTTCTCTCTCTTCTAAGTGTCAGGGCTATACAACCTGTCCCAGCAGAAGAAAGAGGACAAGGTTTTTACTCAAGACTTTTCCTGGTACCTAGAAAAGACAGCTCCTGGCGTCCTATCCTGGACCTCTCCATTCTAAACACCTTTTTTGATAATCCCAAAATTCAAAATGCTAACACTTCAACAGCTGCTTCCTATGCTACGCAAAGATGCCTGGTTGGCAACCTTAGACTTAAAGGAAGCTTACTTACGCATTCCAGTAAGGGAATCTTGCAGGAAATACCTACGCTTCAGAGCAGGCTCCCTGCATTATCAGTTCTCTGCACTTCCCTTTGGCTTACCTACTGTGCCCCAGGGTATTCACAAAGTGTCTATCTCCAGTCATTGCATTTTGCAGGCAAAGAAATATTCAAATATATCCATACCTGGACGATTGTCTAATTCAGGCAGAAAGCCAGGGTATGCTACTAAAACATCTGGCATTTGTAAAGAAACTTCTAACCTCACTGGGATACACCATAAACAAAAAGAAGTCTCATCTAGTACCCTGCCAACAAATTGTATTCCTGGAAGCAACCTTGAACACAACTTCCCAGATGGCTTACCTCACGCCAGAGAAACAAGTTTATTTGACAGCCTACTTCAAACTACTGGCTACAAAGACCCAGCTATCTGCAAGGAAAATCCTGCAAGTCCTGGGGTTCATGGCCTCTTGCATCCTACTAATTCCATATGCAAGACTGCATATGAGGAAACTACAATGGTATCTCAAAAGCCTATGGTGTCAACATTCTCAGGACCTGGAATCAATGATTCCTATCATTCCTTGTATAAAGACAGAGTTCCTTTGGTGGGCAGAGGTCTGCTACCACAACATGGGGCTCCCATTCACTCTACCCCCTGCCACCCAAACCCTAACAACAGACTCATCACACTATGCATGGGGGACTCACTTGGCAGGACAGTGCATTCAGGGCATATGGAACCTGAGTCAGATACACCTGCATATCAATCAAAAAGAAATGTTAGCTGTACAGAATTTCCTGACAGCCTTCAAGGACCACATTCTTCCAGGACAATGATTGGTAAGACACAACACCACTGTTATGTGGTACATAAACAAGCAGTGGGGAACCCACTCGTACCCGCTCTGCAGACTAGCCATGGCTCTGTGGAACACAGCCTTGAGCTACCAAGTTCACTACAAGCTCAATTCCTGCCGTGCAAGCTAAATTCACTGGCAGACGACCTAAACAGAAATCTCATGGACCCACACGAGTGGAAACTGGAACCAAAGATATTCAACTTATTGAGAAACAAATGGGGGAATACAGAGATAGACTTGTTTGCCTCCCCTCAGAACTATCAGTTGGACAAATTCTGCACAAGGACTTCCTACAGTCAAGCTTGGAAAGTGGATGCCCTGCCCTTCACCTGGGAAAGCCTCTCAGTTTATGCCTTTCCCCTCTGCCTCTCCTCTCTAAAGTTCTACTAAAGATCAAACAGGACAATCCAAAGACAATACTGATTGCACCAGAATGGCCACGCCAGCACTGGTACCTCCTCTTGCACAGTATGTCACTGCTGGAACCATGGCACCTGCCTCAGACCCCTTCCCTGCTGTCCCAGCAGGAGGGCCAGATTCTGCACCCTCAGCTTCAAACCCTGAACCTTGCAGCCTGGCTAATTCCTTGAGCTCTCCAATAGCATCCCTCAGTAAGCAGGTGCTAGATGTCATTCTGGAGGCAAGGAGGCCTAGTAGTAGAAAACGCTATGCTGAAAGCTGGAAAAGATACTGTTCCTGGAGCCAGACTCAGGGGATGGGCACAACGGTGCCCAGCTTACCGCATATTCTTCAGTACTTAACAGAGATGTTCCACAAGGGCCTTTCCTTCTCGTCAATTAAAATTCATGCTTCTGCCATTTCAGCACATTATAATACTGAACTCTTCTCTCACCCCCTGCTAAAGCAATTCCTCAGAGGGGCCAAAAATTTAAGATTTCCCAGGAGAGCCCCTACTCTAGCCTGGGACCTTAACTTTGTATTGGAAAAGCTTACTCTACCTCATTTTGAGCCAGCTGTAACTGCAGAGTTGAAATTCCTTTCTTGGAAAACAGCCTTCCTTCTAGCCATCACTTCAGCAAGAAGAGTGTCTGAATTACAGGCACTCATGGCAGTGGAGCCCTTCATCGTCTTCCATGCAGACAGGGTGTCCTTCAGGACCAATCCTTCCTTTATGCCCAAGGTGGTGTCTAGTGTGGCCCTTAATCAGTCCATTCATTTGCCTACTTTTTTCCCAAATCCACAAAACAAAGGAGAACGAATAGTGCACTCTTTGGACATGCACAGACAAGTTAGACTTTATTTGGACAGGACTAAGCCTCTCAGAAAATCTGAACAGCTGCTAGCTGACTTTGCTGCAGGGGCAGAGGGGAAGGCCATTTCAAAGCAAACCAAAGTGGATAGCCTATTGCATTCATTTCTGCTATACGCACCATGGAAAACAGGGGATAAGATCACATTCCACCAGAGCTTCATCTACCTCTACAGCCTTTCTCAGAGGTGTCCCTGCCAGGGAAATCCTAGAAGCTGCTACCTGGAGTTTTGTACATACTTTCACCAAGCATTACCACATGCCTATTTTTTCTAAATCCAGAGCTGGTTTTGCCACTGCAGTTTTGCAAGTCTTAGTAGCTGGTCCTAATGCTCTCTAACTTCTTCCTCCCTTCCTTAACTTTGGGAATCAACCCAAATGTACTGACTGCAACAGTGAAACACGAAGAGCATAGTACAGTGGTGTACACTTATCATAAATGTAGATGTTCAAGTGTATTCACTGTTGCGGTCCTGGTTACCCTGCCTCCAGCCCCCTGACTTCTCTTGGCTATACTTTTCTTCTTGTTTAGTGTATTTCAGCTTTCTGGTGTATTTGCTTTTTGTTGTAGGTGTAATCTAACATATAATTGCTTTCCATTATGGGGGCACCTGATATCTGGGTCAAGAAAAACTGATGTAATGTCATCGGCTGCACGTTTTATACCCCTGACGACCTGACGTCATGGAAGACGAGACAGTATCCGATGCAGGAATCCAAGACTTTGATATTCAGGCCGGCTGAGGGCTACCTGCAGGCAGATAACCCAAATGTAATGACTGTAACAGTGAATACACTCGAACATCTACATTTATGGTAAGTGTACACAACTGTACTTTGCCTGGGGGGGGGGGCCCTTGCAGGTGTGCACGCTGGCCAAAACAATGTTTAAAAAATAACTATTAAAAATAACAAATGTGCTGTAAAAGGAAATGTAAATAACCAGTCACAATGTTTAACAAATAACTAAGGATCACATCTGCTAATAACAAGAACTGTAAATATCCAGTCACCTATGCAGACTTGTCTGGTAGGTATCCTTATTAAAAAGTGTTATTCTTGGCTTGCAATAACTGTAGGGAGAAACCGGACCATAGCAATGGTTTTATCTGGCAATGTTGCAGTTGCTGGGGGGAGGCCCGAGCTGCGATGATGTAGGTAGACCAAGTGCGCTGTAAAAAAGAGAGAACAAGTGATGTTAGGAATATGGGCTAGTAATTACGAAGTGCACAACACCTCAGTTATGGTAAAGAAAGAGGAGTAAGTGTAAGCTGACTGAGTGTGGATGTGTGTTGCTAGGAGATGTATAAAGGAACCTAGAGAGACTGTAAAGGGGACCTGTGGTGTCTGCGGAGTGAGCATGCAATGGCTGAGATAGATAGAAGTTCAACAGACCATAAATGTACAGACTGCTGACCTTAGGGCTTGTAGTAGATTTGATAACAGGTAGAAATCATATTATAGTAACAGTAAAACACATACTTATGCAGTCAATTTTTCTCAAAATAACAGTGCAGTAGGCAATAATTGCTTAGAGCACATTTGAGGGTAGCATAGAACACACGCTTATGCAGGGTGTGATATTAAGTAATACAGACTAAAACAGATCAGTAGAGGCCAAAGATGCTTGCCAGCTGCCAACAGGGAACAAGAATTTCTGTCTCTGGCAACTTAGAATACTGCTTTGGTAAATGGAATATGTGCAGTTGCAGCTTCTACAAGTAACTAGGGAAAGGATACTGTAGGCAAGTTCACAAGACAGTCAAAACCAGTTAAGGAACATTACATTACACAAGTCTCCAACTAAAATCCTTTGTAAGCATAACAGCATATTTAACAGCAAATAGTTTAAGGAGCATCACATAACACAAGTCTCCAGCCAAATTCCTTGTAAGCATAACAGCATATTTAACAGCAAACAGTTTATGTAGTAAAAGCAGTCACAGCTTCAGTTAGTCCCTTAGACTATTGTGAGCATAACAGCATATGTAACAGTAAACCGTTTCTGCAGTAAAAGCAATCACTTCGTCAGTTAGATCCCTAGACTACATAAAGTTAGCTAAGTACTTCAGTTCAGTAATTAAGACCACTTTCTTTGGATCTCCTTCTGTTCCAACAAATAAATACTACTTTACCACCTTTTATTTTATTTTTTTACAAAAGCTAAAAAGTTTCATATTCAATATGATTCTGCTATGTTTCCAGTAACATTATTACTTGACCATTACTATTATAAATTATAGGCCAGTAATTTATCTGTTTTTTTTTTTTTTTTTAGTTTTTTTTTTTTGTAATTGCATATTGTTATATATTTTTTATAGTATTTTATCAGATTAACCCAATCTGTTAAAAAAGACGCACACGTCTGTCCCCCTCCAGTAACTAATCAACTTATATATATTTCTGTAAAGCCATAGCAGACTGACTCTGTACAGTCAAGTAAAGCTTGTTCCATTGTTTCTTTCATTTAAACTCTTTTTTTTTAATCATTTAATCTCTATTTCTTGGCTGTATCATTTTATTTCTGAAACTTCCCCTTTCCTTGTATTGCTAGATAATCAGGAAGTATTTCATATGCTGTAGTTTTTTTTTATTTTATTTCTTTTCAAACATCAGGATTTACTAATCAGACACAACTCTTCCACCCTCTTGCAGACTAGCTTATCAAGGAAGGTAACTTGTCTTCCAAGAGCACCAGAGACATACCAGTCTGTACATATTGACAGTAAAATGAAATGCAGTAATTATTTTCTCGGTGGTAGTTACAGAACTCACTGATTCCAAAATACCTTCTAGTGTACACATTTTGCATTTCAGTTATACAAGCCAACCACCTTCATTCAACAGATTTTCCTCTATCAGTGTTTCAAGCCATTATTTCTGTAAATCTTGCTTAGCCTCTTTTCAGTCAATGTGTTATCTCTTTACTTTTATATGCATCCCTAGTCGTAGCACATGCATTACCAGAGCTACTTTTATGCTATGTTGTCTAATAGTTTCCATCACATAATATATTAATTTTCATTTTCATTCAACAGTAATTCTCTCTCCCTCCTTTTCATGCCATTGTAGTACCTTTATTAAAATCATAAGTTGACATAAAGACATTTTGCAGTTTGAAAACAGGAACTTTTTTCAGACAGCATGCAGTATACGCCCCCCCCAATTCAGTTAAATACGCTTACATTTTTAAATAAATTTGTGACATACAATATTTGTAATATTAGCGTTGTCGCCTCACAGTAAGACGCTGTCCGGTTCAATTCTCAGCTAGAGTGTCTTCTGCGTGGAGACATGCGTGAATGGGCGTACCTTCGTTGAAGGTTGTGCATCAGGGCTGGTAACTCGGCACATAAAAATCAACTGCCAAACATTAGCGGACCGGAGTTCCGCTGTGGCGACCCCTAACCGGGAAAAGCCGAAAGACACAACAACATTTACATTAATTAAATAATTCTTTTTTGACTAGTACGTACTGGTTTCAGTAGTTTTAATGGGTCATTCAGAATACAATTTACATTTTCAGACAGTCACTTCATTTGATATTTATCCCTTTTTTAAACAATGCCCTCATCCAGTGTTCTCAATGCATTTTTTATGGAGCCTTTCATTGTTTTGAAAAACATTTCATCTCCTTTGATGTCCTTCCTTAGATCACTATTACAGTATTCCAAACTATTGGGTTATCTCACCAAATAACCTGGATTTCCAGCTGGGGTACCAGAGCCAAAACCTGCCACATGATCATATGTCTGATGTATAACCAAAGCCAATGGGCATAATAGTACATAAATAAACACATGAGAATGAAAACCTCAGGCGATTTTGCCAGCAGAAAATGAAACACCAAGAAAACCACTGAAAACAGAAATGCAGCGAAGGATAAGGAATGTCTCTGAACCACTCCAATTGAAGAACTTCACAAATCACAAATCCAATAAGATACAAAGTTTATTAGTACAAAAAGCATACTGGAAAGCCGTAAGCGCTTTCGTCCCGTAACCACAGAATATCATCAGACAATTAAAACAGAAACCCAAAAGGCTTTTAAAGACCAATTCAAAAATCACACTTATTACATTTTCAACTAACCACACCCCCTTAAAGTTTTAAAGTCACTAATACATAAAAATGTACATAAATATAAAAACTATCATAAAACATTTAAGATGAAATGATGAATAAAAATGCAAAGAAATACACATACTGCATAGACCTAAAATCAGGGTCATAAAATCTATCAAAACTGTGTACATAATTATTTATATGTATATTGTTTGTGCTATCACTTTAAAGCTTTTAATCTTAATAGGGAACTAATGGAGATGTTCTCATTCAAACCTGGCCAGTTGCTAGAATCCAATAGCAACTGCCAGTAAAGTTCCCTCCTTTCAAGTAAAATTGACCAAGCACCACCTCTTGTTTCTGTTACATTGTTGTCTATTACAAAAAAAAAAAAACAAAAGGAATGCCCTTCATTCTCCAAAATGTGCTTACTCAGTGCATTGTTTCCTTTTTTGTTTTTATGTCATATAGGTGCTCGTAAACATGTTTTTTCAACTTCCTATCCATTTTACCAATGTAGAAACAACCACACTGGTTACACAAAGCACAATATACAACTTATTCTGAATTGCAATTATGTTTACATCCAATACTAATACTAATGTTATTAATGTTAAACCCACCTCCCTCTTTTATATGTTTACAAAACCGGCACATCCCACATTTTTCATCTGCCCACATTTATTTTCATTACTTGGATGGAGTTTTCTTTAAAATGAACTCTTTAAATTCCTACCCCTCCTAAATATCATTGAGGGGCTGTCGTCTATATGTAATCTAATACTCCTATCCTGTTTCAGAATGGACCAATTCTTGTTCAAAATCCTCCTTATATCCAAACTGTCAGTTGTAAATACAGTAATAAAGGAGGTATTATAATCCCTATTCACAGTCATACTGTTAATAGTGGTCCCATTAGTCATAAAACCCTCCTGTGTTGGCAGTTCAGATAGAAAGGGGTACATAAAACTTTCTTTCCCTTTTATTGACTACTTCTAGAAGGACCTCAATGACAAGTTTCACTGGATAGCTTCTCTATAAAAACATACTTTTCAAACAATCGCATTCCTCCAAAAGTTCATCCGTGCTCGACACCATCCGTGCAGCATGAACAAACTGTCCTTTTACTATTGCTTTTTTCTGTTTTAACAGATGGTACTTGTATAATGTAGTAATGATTTGAGTATGTCTCCTTTCTATATATTCGAGATGTGAATTTACTATTATTATAATCCTTACTTAGCATAATATCCAGGAATGATATTTCATGTAGGTCAAAGTTATGCGTGAACCTCAAAAACTGTGTAGTAGAATCAATGTATGCCATAAATTCATTAATTAATGTATAGGCTCCATCCCACAGAACAAAAATATCATCCAAAAATGAGTATAATATCTTATGTGGGTAATAAAACTTGAAGAAAATAAGTATTTCTTCTCCCACTGCATTACTACTATATTAGCATATAAACTCTGACATGCCTGATCACATAGCAACCCCTTCTTGCTGTAAAAACTCATTATTAAACAAAATGAAATTATTTTTCAATATTATTTCCATAAGTTGTGTATACATTACTACATCAAAATGTTCAACCTTTTTCTTTTACAAAAACTCATTAAACCAATCTAAACTTATATTATGAGGAATGACTGAGTATAAATCTTTTATATCTATCGTAAGAAACATGTAGGTATCTTTAAATGGAATGTCATTAATGGCCCACAAAAAAACCCACAAATCTTTATAAATGTGGGCCTCACTGTATACCAGATGTTTCAACTTAGAGTCCAAATATTTAGCTAAGGGTTGTGTAATGGAACCTTTAGAGTCCACTGTGGTGCGCATGGGGGGTTGTAACAGATTTTTATGAAGTTTTGGAAGACCAGACATCACTGATATACCCTTGGATGCATAACCGTGAGATGGTTCAAAACCTCTGTGGGTGTAAAACCCTCAATAAAAAGATCTTGTAGTTCATTCTTAATTTTTAGATGTGTTCCATTTAGTTCAATCAAAGAGGATTTTACATAGGCTTTTCCATTGAGTATAAATATTTTCTCATTGTAGTCATCTAGGTTCATCACTACAATTCCCCCACCCTTGTCAGGCTTCATAATCCTTATGTTATCCAATAAACCATTGATTTCCTTAATGATGTAGCCTTCCTTAATATCAGTATCATCAACCCATCTGTGTTTAGAAATTAGATTCCGAATATCAAGTTCACATATTTTTTCAAATAATAAGATCATTGGATGTAGTGGGGGGTTATAGGTACTTGAAACAGCCAGGGGGTTAATAAACTGATCTGTAAATGAATTCTGGAACAACACTCTAAGATTCAATTTACATGTATATCATTTCAAATCCATTAAGGTGTTGGCTACATTACTACGCTGGCAAGGTACAAAGGTAAAACCTTTTGCAAAAACATCACAACGTTCCTTATGTAAACTTATATTCGAGAAATGATATACCTTAAAGTCACCCAAACTATTTGTGGTGACATTGCATGCTGGTAAAATATGATCACAATCTTCAGTAAAAGATGCAAGTACTGTCAAATCACCAATATTCTCAGTAAGATAAAAATAATCTAATTCCTGTTGTTCCACTCTCTGTTGTAAAATCCCCCCCCCCCGTTGTTCGTTCCCCCTCTCCCCCTGTTCCACTGATTGTTCGAATATTGGTGGGTTGAATAATTCTCCGTTCTCACATTGTCCAGTTGGGGGGGCCCCGTTTTTCAGACGTTCTGAACGTCTCAGAGGGGGGTATTCCTACTTGTCTAAAAAAGGTTCTTCCACTTCTTCTTGTGGAAGGTGTGCATGAGAAACATTATTAACACTTTCACCATAATCACCAAATTTATTAAAGTTGTTACCCCACTCCTGAGATGGTAGGGGATTTGGGTATGCAATTCCTTTACTATATTCAATTTTGTCCCTACTCAGATTTTTAATCTTATGAACTTTAATGTCACTGGTAAGCTGGTCAATATGTTTAAAAATTTTAAAATGTTCACTTTTAAAATCATTATACTGCCTATATGCACAAATAACATGATCCAATTCAGTTACAATTTCCATTAGTTCATTAATAAGTTTATCACAATTAAATTCATGTAATCAAAACCATGCTGGTCAAACAGAGCATTTAATTCATTAAAAAATACAGAACCAGCTTTCAAACCATTAGGGTATCGCCACATAAGTAACCCTTTTGGAACAATCTTCTCTTTCAAACATTCAAGGAAGTATGCATTATCTAATTGTAAACGTTTTATTTTTGATAAATAATATTCAAATTCCTCTAATAAATAATGTAGGCTTTTATTACCAGTCTCAGTCCTGCTAGTCTGTCCATTGTGTAGAGAAATAGTTGCTGTAAGCCAGTCCTTTAATTGAGGAATGGTAGGAGAGTTAATGAGGTACTCTACTTGACGTGGAGAAGGGGTCTATTCCACAAAAGGGGGAGTCTCTGGGACACAAATCTGTCCAGCTACCAAGTTCTATTGATGTCACACCTGTGCGTTACTTGAGTAGGGATTGATTTGTGGATATGCAGCAGTCCCATCAGTGTGGGGTCTAAGATTGCTTTGTATGCCAGACAGAGGTCACCTCTGAAGTAGGAGACTGAGTAGAGGGCAGGGCCTTTAGCCTATCTGTGTATTTATTTATTTTTATTTATTTACATTTGTTGACCGGGAGTGTCCGACTGGATGCAGGTCCATTTTCAGCGGAGGCCCAGGGAGAAAAGCTCCACAGTTAAAATAAACAGACAGTAGTTACATTGGATTACATAGCGATTAACAATTTAACATAGCAATTAATTACAAACATATTTACAGATGAAGAACATAGTACATCAGAAGACAACTAGAATCTTTATCTGTGAAGTACATAACAGACATTAACAAATGTTACAATAAGAAGTTCCTGCTGTATAATAAGTACTAGGCTTATGAGCATCTGAGCTTGCTATAATCAAGGTAGTTAGTGGGGTGGAAAGAAAGGTAGTGGTTGGATGGGGTGGGTGATATTAGAGTGGGAGTTGTAAGGGCATAGCCAGCATGTTTTTAGGTGCGCTTTTAGTAAAGTTTTGAAGTGGGTACACGATGGTACGGAGGTAATTGTGGGTGGGAGGGAGTTCCATAATTTGGCTATGGTGCAAGAGAATAGTGCTTCACCAGCAGAGTTATTGGCTTTAGTGATCTGCAAGTGATTTTTGTTGCTGTATCTTAGTGGTCTGGTGGTGCGATAGGGTTGGAGTAGATTCTGGAGGGATGGGACATTTATTGGATGGTTTACTAGATGTTCATTGTGTTACCCTGCTGCAGTCAGCACACTTGGGTTATCCTGTCGTCAGGCGGTCCCGCAGTCGGTCGGAATTCCAAAGTCTTGGTCCGGCATCGGTTGCTGTCGCTTCTTCCCTGATGTCAGTGCGCCAGG
Organism: Protopterus annectens; assembly: GCF_019279795.1. Lineage (NCBI taxonomy): Eukaryota > Metazoa > Chordata > Ceratodontiformes > Protopteridae > Protopterus > Protopterus annectens. The sequence goes on along the minus strand of NC_056748.1, from coordinate 923,685,239 downwards.
GGTATATATGATGCATCCGATGCCATTTTCTTCAGTCTTTCTTGCTGCGCGGTGCCCGAAGCAGAAGCAGTTCACAAGTGCCGGTCGGCCGACTCCTGAGATTTTCGAAGTCGAATTTCAGATCCGAAGTCTTCAATAAAGCTAAGTACCCCATTGGGGAAACTTTTCTTGTCCCAGACCAATGTCAGAAAAAGTTAACAGTTGTATTTCTTGTGGGAAGCAAATACCTCATAAGGATTTTCATTCTTACTGCATACCTTGCCTAGGCCCAGACCACGACGTCACTGGATGTCATTTTTGTGCTAGGTTTAATAAGCGTGCTATAAAAAATGCTTTGATTTCGCACGACACTACTTCGGTAGAAAATTTAACTACACAATGCCTTCAGAGCAACCGACTACCGGCGTACACAAAAAACGCAAGGATAAGGACAGGCAGCCTAGGCCCAAGCTAGACTCCGAGGCCTCGGCTGGAATGGTCTCCGGTTCACCGGTCTTCAGTGAGGCTCCGACGCAGCCCCTGACTACCGCAGATTTGGAACCCGAGACCGCTTCGGAGCCTTTGGCAGAGAGCAGTAGGCCGACGCAGCCATTTTGTTTAGCCCCTACCGACGACTCTGCAGAAAGAGATGTCGGTGCTGCAGAAACACCTTTGGTTTCTGAAGGCGTCTTCAGACTGACAACGCTCACCATAAAAACGTATTCTAAGCTTAAGACTCCTATTAAACCTAAAAAGATTGCACTTCAGTCTCCAGTTCAAGGCCCCATGCCTAAGAAACAGATGCTTAAAATGGCTGAAGATTTGATCTCTTTAATCAGGGGTTCCCAACCCCCACCCGACAAAAGGCCTAGACAGGAGGAGGATTATGCCTCCTCTGATCAAGTGTCTATTTCCTCAGGCTCCTCTGAGGACCAAGATTACTCCTTTTCTCCTTATGAAGATTCTGATGCTGAGGGTTCTATCCCCTTAGCTTCTCCTCCTGAGGACCACTCCTTTGGGGAAACTTTACACACTACGAGGGAAAAAGGTCAGGACTACTCTGACTCAAAGAAAAGGCTCAGAGTTTCTTTTACTCCCCCAGCACAGACCACTTGCCATCCCCCCAGTTTTAGACATTGTGGAAGATGTTTACTTAGAATCCAGTTTGAACCCAGATTCTCTGCCTCCTGCTCCAGTCAAACCAGACAGATACTATAGAGTGCCTGATTCCCACAAATTCCTTTATAAAAGCCCTGTTGCTGATCCAGAGACTACTGTTGCTGATCCAGAGACCATCTCCCAGGGTCCCAAAGGGGCTAAGGCTTCTATGGCAAAAAATCCTGTACCCTCTGAAAGGGACTCCAGAGCACTAGACAGGTGGGGGAAAAAGGTTTACACCTCAGCCACTCTAGCTATGAGAGCACTAAATTGCCAATTTCACATGCTAAAATATCAGCAATTTCTAATGTCTCAGCTAAAACAAAAAATGAGCACACTCCCTCAACAGTCCGAATTGAAAGAAATGCAAGATCTGTTGCATGCAACTGAACAGGTGGGCAAACATACTTTACAATGTGGTTTTGATTCTTTGGAGGCTTCCTGCAGAGCAGCTGTCACTGGGTCTGTTATACGTAGACATGCTTGGTTAAAGGAACAAACTCTGCCTGATCATGTTAAAGCAAAGCTTCTAGATGCTCCCTTACAGCAGGATGTTCTATTTGGAATTAAGGCAGAAGAAGTCTTAAAGAAAATGGAGGATAAGGCAAAATCTATGCAGACAGTCAAAGATTTTCTACAGGTACAGCCCCCTCGCTTCAGCAGAAATTGGCCAACTAAGAATTGGTCCTTTCCAGCTACTGACAGACCACAGAGGGGTAAATACAGACGTCCAAGAGACAGAGGACAACCACAAGCCCAATACAAAGCTCGACAATGGGGCACTGCAACACAGAAGGGAGGAGACGACAGGTCCCAAACTACCAGAAGGCAAACTCAATGACTTGCACCACATCTGGCCAAGCAACACTCTCTTGGCAGCTCCCTTGGGAGGAAAACTCGCACTTTTTTCAGACAATTGGCACATTGTCACAAAGGACAAATGGGTCCTAGACATAATTTCACGAGGATACAGATTCCATTTCCACACCTTGCCAATGAAAAGAGGAATGCCAAACCTGCCACAAAATCAATGGGCAGAGGCACAAAAACAAATTGCAGCCCTCATGGATATGAGAGCCATTCAACTGGTACCTACACGAGAGCAAGGCCAAGGATTTTACTCAAGACTCTTTCTAGTCCCCAGAAAGGACAATGCCTGGAGACCAATTCTGGACCTTTCAGTTCTAAACACCTTCTTACAAGTACCCAAATTCAAGATGCTAACACTACAGCAGTTTCTTCCCATGTTGGGCAAGAAAGCATGGCTAGTAACGTTGGACCTCAAGGAGGCATACCTGCATGTCCCTATCAGACAAAGTTGCAGAAGATACCTCCGTTTCATTGCAGGTTCAACCCATTACCAATTCTGTGCATTGCCCTTTGGCTTATCTACTGCGCCCAGGGTCTTCACAAAATGCCTGGCACCAGTAATTGCATACTGCAGACAAAGAGGAATTCAAATATACCCATACCTGGACGGCTGCCTCATCCAAGCAGAAAGCAAGGACATCCTCTTACAACATCTGGCTTTTGTAAAACCTCTTCTAAGTTGCCTGGGGTACACAGTAAACGAAAAGAAATCAAAACTAGTACCCTCACAAAATGTGACATTCCTGGGTGCCAGCTTGAATACAACGGCCCAGAAGGCTTATCTGATGCCAGACAAACAACTACAACTGACTCAATATTTCAAAACAATGGCAACAAAGCCCCTACTCCCTGCAAGAAAAATTCTGCAGGCCTTGGGCTTCATGGCATCTTGCATACTACTAATACCATTTGCAAAGCTGCATATGAGGAAATTACAGTGGTACCTAAAAAGCGTATGGTCTCAACACAGCCACAGCTTGGACACAATGATATCTCTCATTCCTTGCCTACAACAGGAGTTTCTATGGTGGTCACAGGCATGTCACCTCAACAAGGGTCAGCCTTTCACCTTGCCCCCAGCCAGGCAAACTATGACAACAGATGCATCGGACTACGCCTGAGGGGTACACATGGCAGGACAGTGCATTCAAGGCGTATGGACTGCAGATCAAAGAAATCTGCACATCAATCAAAAAGAGATGCTAGCTGTACAGAATGCTCTGACAGCCTTCAATAACCTATTACATCCAGGACAACTTACAATAAGGACGGACAACACCACAGTAATATGGTACATAAACAAACAAGGGGGTACACACTCCTACCCTCTATGCAGGCAAGCAATGACCTTGTGGAACACAGCACTGGCTTACCAAGTTCAGCTATAAGCTCAATTCCTGCCAGGAAAAAAGAACACATTGGCAGACTACCTCAGCAGAAACATCAAGCGAATCTGACAATTAACTGCTAAGGCAAGAGAAATCAGGCAAAAGTGTCAGCCGGTAGCAAACCATTTAATAGTAAAGCGCTTTTCGTCGGTACAATGTACAGACTTCCTCAGACAAAAAGTTCAACATGAATAACCGTTTAAATAGTTAAAAGCAGTTAATCAAATACAATAATTAATTAATAAAGCACCTAAGTACTTTTTAAAAGACCCTCCACTCAAATATAGCTTAAAACAACAAGGGTAACAACAATGACAAAGGTATCAAGCTCTTCAGGAAAAAATGCTCGTAACTGAGGTTAACAAAGAATTTAAATTTCACATATTCTTAAACCTCAGCAGAAACATCATGGATCCCCACGAGTGGAAACTGGATCCACAAGTATTTGCAATGATAACTCAGAAATGGGGCCTTCCAGACATAGACCTGTTTGCAAGCCCCCAAAACTATCAGCTAACAAAATTTTGTACAAGGACACTTCACCAACAAGCATGGAAAGTGGACGCACTCTCATTCATTTGGAAAAACCTGACAGTATATGCCTTCCCTCCATTGCCTCTCCTCACAAAGGTGCTTCTGAAAGTCAGAAAGGAGAGACCACGACTGATACTCATAGCCCCAGACTGGCCACGCCAGCACTGGTACCCACTATTAAGGAATATGGCCCAGGGCCCACCTTGGATTTTGCCACAAATTGCTCATTTGCTCACACAGCAAAACAATCAGATTCTACACAGCCAGCTCAAAACCTTAAATCTGGCTGCATGGCAAATCAACTAAGCATCCAGCCAGCTCCTCTTTCCCAAGCAGTTATGGATGTTCTCCTGGAAGCTAGGAGGCCCAGCACCAGGAAGGCCTACTCGGACAAATGGAAAAGATTTTGCGCCTGGAACCAAGCTAAAGGCCAAAACACAAAAACACACTCCAGCCTCACATGCCTCAGATTCTACAGTACTTAACTGAGATGTTGCACAAAGGACTTTCTTTTTCTTCCATTAAAATCCATGCATCAGCTCTTTCAGCCCACTACAACACGGATCCACCCTTATTTTCACATCCACTTCTAAGGCAGTTCCTCAGAGGGGCAAAAAACATTAGACCCCCCCAGGAGAGCACCTACACCAACATGGGACCTCAATTTTGTTCTGGAAAAACTTACGCTACCTCCCTTTGAACCAGCTTTCTCTGCAGATCTACAGTTTCTATCATGGAAGACTGCCCTGCTGCTAGCAATAACTTCAGCTAGAAGAGTCTCAGAGCTGCAGGCACTAATGGCAGTGGAACCTTTCCTCATTTTCCATCAAGACAGAGTTTCTCTATGAACTAATCCTTCCTTCATTCCTAAAGTGGTTTCCAGTGTGGCTTTAAATCAAACCATCTACTTACCCACCTTCTTCCCAAATCCACAAAACAAAGGAGAAAGACTCCTGCATTCCTTGGACATTCACAGACAACTTCGTTACTACTTGGATAAAACTAAGGTTTTCAGAAAATCTGACCAGCTCTTTGTATCCTATGCTACAGCTTCACAAGGGAAGGCTATATCAAAACAAACCATTTCCAAATGGATAGGACATTGCATTCGTTTTTGCTATACCCATCATGGAAAACCAGTTCCTCCTACCATTAGGTCCCACTCTACCAGGGCAACAGCTGCATCTACAGCCTTCCTCAGGGGGGTTCCAACCAAGGAGATTTTGGAAGCTGCAACTTGGAGTTCAGTACAAACCTTCACCAAACACTACCACTTACCACTTTACTCTAAGACTAGAGCTGGCTTCGCCACTGCAGTTCTGCAGGGCCTTATAGCCTCCTCTAACCCTCTATGACTCCTCCTCCCATCCTTAGCTTTGGGATTCTACCCAAGTGTGATGACTGCAGCAGGGTAACACAATGAACATAGTACAGTTTTGTACCTACCATAAATGTAGATGTTCGAGTGTACACCCTGCTGCAGTCCAGGTTACCCTCCCTTCATCCCCTCTGATCTAACTGGCTAAATCTCTACAAAACCTTCCTGATGTATTTGCTTATAGCTAGAGGGATTTTGTGTTTGTGCTAAAACTTCATAAATTGGTACTAATTACTGACCACCTTTTTGGGGGCACCTGACATCTGGGGCAAGAAAAACTGAAGAAAATGGCGTCAGATGCATCATATATACCCCTGGCGCACTGGCGTCAGGGAAGAAGCGACAGCAACTGACGCCGGACCAAGACTTTGGAATTCCGGCCGACTGCGGGGACCGCCTGATGACAGGATAACCCAAGTGTGATGACTGCAGCAGGGTGTACACTCGAACATCTACATTTATGGTAGGTACAAAACTGTACTTTTGTGGGCGAGTGAGAGTTGATACCATTGAAGGAGGTGAGGGAGTTCAAGCCAGCCCAGTTCAGCAAGTGAGAGACAGTGGTAACTACGGTAGGATGCCCCTGTGGCGAATTTGGCGATTTTTGTTGTAGCAGGTTTCTAGCTTGTTTAGATCGCATTGCTTTAGGTTGGTATATATTGGAGAGGCATAAAGTAGGGTGGAGATAAGGTGGGAATTTGCTATTGAAATCTTTGCTGCTTTGGTGAGAAGTTGCTTATTTCTGTATAATGCTCCTATTTTTTGTGGACTTTTTTATGGTCATGGATATGTGAATGTCAAATTTTAGTTTATTGTCTATTTCCACTCCTAGCAATTTGGTGTGTTCAGTTGGGTATATAGTGGTGTTGTCTTTTGCTGTGATGTTAAAGTGAGAGTTGTTCTGAGTATGTTTGGTGGGTTGGAAGATGAATAGTTTAGTTTTGTTTGGGTTGAGTATTAATTGGGCATCGGATAACCAAGTTTCAACAGAGGAAAAGGCTTCCTGTGTGACTTTTTGCAGTTTGGGTAGGGACTGGGCTGAGCAGATGATGGTTGAGTCATCTGCGTATTGTATGAGTGTGCCATGTTTGGTGGCAGAGGCTAGATTATTGGTGAAAACAGAGAAGAGTAGGGGTCCAAGGATGGATCCTTGGGGAAACCCCTAAGGAGACAGGTAGTTGGGGAGATATGTCATTCTGCCATACAACAGATTGTTGGCGGTCAGACAGGTAACTCTGAAACCAGTTGGTGACTGATTGAGAGAAGGATAAGTTATTGAGGACAGAGATGAGTTGTTTGTGTGGGACCGTGTCAAATGCTTTAGATAGGTCTAAGAAAGTAGCAGAGGAGAGATAGCCATTGTTTTTATGCTGAAGGATAGTGTTAGTAAAGGAGAGTAAGGCAGTGGTGGTGCTATGGTTTGGTCAGAAACCATGTTGAGTATTGGAAAGGAGGTTGTTAGTAAGGAGGTAGTCTGAGACCTGAGAGTGTATGCATCTCTGTAGTATTTTGGAGAGTGGAGAGAGAATAGCTATGGGGCGGTAATTGGTTAGTTCTGTGGAGGGGCCACTTTTGTGGAGGGGAATTATATGTGATACTTTCCACAGTGTGGGAACATAACTTTCTGACAGAGATCAGTTAATCAAGATGGATAACTGGGTAGGCCAGAGCATCAGCTGCGATTTGTAGGTATTCACGTGGGAGGTTGTCTGCTGCTAATTTGGTGGGCTTAAGTTTAGTTAAGAGTTTTTTTTATGTTGGAGGTAGGTACAGGAGAAAAATAGAAGGCAGTGGGTAGATTACTAGTTGAAGGTGTGGGCTGGAGGGGGCTTGTGTTGTTTAGCTAGTGATAGTATGGTTTGTGTGAAGTGTGTGTTGAATGAGGTAGAAATATTTTCGGAGGAGGGGTACTGACTTTACCTGGGTGGAGGATGGAGTTTATGGAGGACCAGAATTATTTGGGGCTGTGTTGGGAGGAGTCTAGGGCAGACTGGTAGTATTGGAATTTGTCCTCTTTTATTAACTTTTTGACTGTATTGCGTAGTTCTAGGAATTTCTGTCTAGTTGAGGGGGTTTTGGTTTTGCACCAGTGCTCCCAGGCTTTATCCCTGTTTTTCATTTGTGACTTAGTGGCTTTCTGTAGCCATGGGGAGGGTTGTGCTTTGGTTCTGGAAAGTCGTATGGGAGCATGGTAATTAAGGATGCTCAGGAAGGTAGTATTAAAAAATTCAACTGTGTCATCAAGACTGAGGTACTGTAGAGGATGCCAGTTACATTCTTTGAGTGATGAGATGAATGTGAGTGGGTTAAAGTTTAGTTTTTTACGTATTTGATGGTAGATGACAGGTTTAGCTTGGTATAGGTATTTTTGAATAGGAATGTTGGGGAGTGATCACTGAGGCTATCTGATAAAGCAGCCGGTTATATATGACTGGGGGCTCTTACTGACTAGTATCCAATCCATGGTAGTGTGCTTGCTGGAGTTTTCATTTATCCTGGTTGGCGACTGGACTAGTTGGGTGAAGCCATGAAGGTTTACATGATGGATTGGATGGTTGCCAGAACAGGATTGCTAGTCAATATTGAAATCACCTAAAATGATAGTTTCTTGGGGGAGATGGTGGGTAGACCAGCTGAGGAGGTTTTCTAGTGGAGGGATATTTTGGCCAGTTGGGAAGTAGCATCCAATTATGTTGATGGTTTTGTTTTGGTTTATTTTGAGGTTGGTATATATTATTTCTTCATTACCTATTTGTGGAGCTGATAATTTTAAGATCTGGATGTTTAGATGCTATTTAAATATTATGACTACGCCGCCTCCTTCCTTGTTTAGCCGGTCTACTCTTAGTATGCCGTAACCGGTAGGGAGTATTTGCTCACTGGTAATGTGAGGTTTTAACCAGGTTTCTATCAGGATGACTAAATCTGGGGAGTACAAGTCTATGGTGACATGGAGTTCATGGACTTTGTTGGATTTACTTCTAATATTTAGGCTTAATAGAAGGAAGTCACTTGGCTTTCTATTGGCTGTGATATGGGAGAAGTTGTGGTTTCTAGTCTGATTATGAGGATTGGGGTTGGAGATGGTATGGCTAGGGTTGGGGTGGATGTCTCCACTTAGGGCTAGTTTTGATATGCATGAGGTTATTAGTTTTCTCAGTTTTTGAATGTGTTTGTTTATTAGGGAAACTTTATGATTGTGCTCTTTGGGTAATAGGTATGGTGGGAGGGTTACTATGTTAAGTTGTAGGGATGCTTTATGTTTGAGTAATATAGTTGGTAGAATATGTGGGGGGGTGCATAGGGATCGTTCTTGGGTTGGTGGGAGGGGAGCTGAGTGAGGGTGAGACATGAGTGGTGGTGGGGGAATGATGGAGCTTTGGTAGGATGTAAGATATGCAAGGAGAGTGCATGCAATGAGCATAGGTAAGGTATGCTAGTACATGTTGATGAGGTGTGATAGTAGTGGGAAGATGGAGGAGGTAGTGTTGGGTTAGCGCTGTGGTTGGCTATTGGAAAGATGGGAGGGGTTTGTGAGTGTAATAAAGGTAGGACCACTGGGGGCTGGAGGAAATAGGGGGCAGGGTGGGAAGCGAAGTGGGTAGAGACCCTGTTAGTTACTCTTTTGAGGGGGCTGGAAACAATTCGGTAACAGAGTAAACTGATAAATGAACATATGATAGTGACAAAGGGTGGTTGTAGTTTTAAAAATGGTGCCTGCCACAGGTAATATTTATTAACTTTGGGACTGGCTTAAGGTAATAAACAGGGAAGGGGGAGGAGGAGAACAAGGGTGTGAACAGGCAGTTCTTTTGTACTGCTGCTAATGAGCCAAAGCAAAGACAAATTTGTGTTTAAGAAACAATCAGAATTGACCAAGGACTGCTCTGAAACTGCAAGTCATTTCTTAACCATTTCTCAGGTGGAAAAACAGGATAACCTTGTATCAGTAGGCTACTGTGGTCTCAGTTCAAATTAACAAACACACAGTATTGATCAGTTATGGATACTATTTGCTAACAGAAGGGAATAAGAGAGAAAGTGGAAGGATGTGTGTGCGTGTGTGCGTGTGTGTGCGTGTGCATGTGTGTGTGTGTGTGTGTGTGTGTGTGTGTGTGTGTGTGTGTGTGTGTGTGTGCTTACAAGCCAAAGCAGAGTGCTCTCCAGGGGAAAATGAATATTGGCTCAAACAGGTAGACATACTCAGTTAACTTTAGCTGTTTGCAGACAGTTCAGACCCGGACTGCACTTTTCTTATAAGAATGATAACGGTGGTACCGCAGTTGAATACTTAAGAGTGGTGTTAGGTCTAGAAAAGAAGAGTACAGGGAGGAGTAAGCACTTTTGAGATGGTAAAGATATATTATAAAGATTACAAAAAACAAACTGAGCAAATAGCTACTGCATACAGGAAAATATGTCTTGAACCAACTTACTAGTATGTGCAGATACTGAGCCAATTGGAAGAACATCTGTTAGAAGAAACCTCATCAGACAGTTATGCAGTCACAGATAAAAATATAGCGAGCAGCACTCTGTCCTGGGTGTCTCATGTGATTCTATCCACCAGTAACAGCACAATTATATAGAAATAATTAGACACCATTATGAGCTGTCTACACACAACACATTTACATGAATAACATTAGTGAATAAGGTGCAGCTATTCAAATAGACCGTACTGTTATATTAAAAACAACTTGGTGCAGACAAAATGCTAGCATGCCATAGTAACTTCCAATAATAAAGCATAAGTCATATTAGATGTCTAACACAATTCAACAGAAACATATACAGTTGTAAAATGTCTTAACACATTTCAACATAAATAGGCATATACAGTTATAAAACACTTACTGGAGAGACACTGAGCTCCTCATGGGGCCTGTAGCAGAGTGGATTATAGTTTTAAAAATGGTGCCTGCCTGCCACAGGTAATATTTATTAACTTTGGGATTGGCTTAAGGTAATAAACAGGGAAGGGGGAGGGGGAGAACAAGGGTGTGAGCAGGCAGATGTTCATCGTGTTTCACTGTTGCAGTCATTACAATAGGGTTATCCTGCTGGCAGGCTACCCGCAGTCGGCCTGAGTTCCAAAGTCCTGGTCCGGCGTCGGTTGCTGTCCCCTCTTCCCTGATGTCAGTGCACCAGGGGTATAAGATGCAGCTGACGCCATTTTCTTCAGTCTTTCTTGCCGCGCGGTGCCCAAAGCAAAAGCAGTTCGCAAGTGCCGGTCGGCCGACTCCTGAAGTTTTCAAATTTCAGATCCAAAGTCTTCATTAAAGCTAAGTACTCCATTGGGGAAACTTTTTTCTTGCTCCAGACCGATGTCAGAAAAAGTTAATAACTGTATTTCTTGTGGGAAGCAAATACCTCATAAGAATTTTCATTCTTACTGTATTCCTTGCCTAGGCCCTGACCATAACGTTGCTAGTTGTCGGTTTTGTGCTAGATTTAACCAACGCACTATTAAGCGTCTGTATGATTTTGCATTCCATTACTTTGGCAGAAGATTTAATTATATAATGCCGTTGGATCAGCTGACTACCAGAGTTTACAAAAAAAATGAAAAGAAAAGGACAGGCATCCAAGATCCAAAACCGACGATGAGGCTTCTTCTAGGCCTGTCGCCGGTTCTCAGTGAGGCGCTTCCACAGCCCCTGACGCCTGCTACCTCAGAGCCACAGGCCGCTTCCGACTCCCACGTGGAGCCAACTGGGCCTCTGGAAACTCAAGGTATTGGACACTTGGAAACTATTCCCTCAGATGGGTCCGGAGCCACTCAGCAGGCATCGGCTTCTGAGGGGGTTTTCAGGCCTGCACAGTTATATGTGAAACCTACTTCAGCTACAAAGACAAAGACTAAAGCAGCTCTAAAGACAAAGAAACAAGTACAGCCTTCACCTGGACAGGCCTCCATGCCTAAAAAACAGATGCTTAAAATGGCCGAAGACCTTATTACTTTGATAAGGGGTTCCCATCCCCCTCCTGAAAAGAGGCCTAGGCAAGAGTTAGAATATGAATCTTCAGACCAGGTTTCCATTTCCTCTGATTCCTCCTCTGAACAGGATTACTCTGTTCCTCCCTATGAGGATTCTGATGCTGAAGAATCTATCCCTTCAGCCTCTCCTCCTGAGGATTATTCTTTTGGGGAAACACTGCATACTATGAGGGTGCTCTTCCACTGGGAGAGCCAAGATTGCTCAGAATCCAAGAAAAGGCTCAGAGATTTCCTTTTATTGCCCCAGCACAGGCCCCTTACTATTCCACCTGTTTTATACATTGTAGATGATGTATTTACAGAGTCCAGTTTTTCTCCAGACTCTTTACCACCAGCCCCTGTTAAGCCAGCCAGATACTACAGGGTTCCTGATTCATATAACTTTCTCCATAAGAACCCTGCAGCTGACCCAGAAACCATCTCTCAGGGTCCCAAAGTGGTCAAGGCTTCTACTGCAAAAAACCCTATCCCCTCTGATAGGGATTCTAGGGCCCTAGACAGATGAGGCAAAAAGATTTATACCTCTGCTACCTTGGCTGTAAGAGCTTTAAATTGCCAATTTCATATGCTTAAGTATCAACAATATCTTATATCCTTGCTTAAACAGAAAATGCCAGCAAATGCAGAATGTGCAGACAATAAAGAAATGCAAAATTTATTGCATGCAGCTGAACAAGTTGGAAAGCATACTTTGCAATGTGGTTTTGATCCTCTTGAGGCCTCCTGCAGGGCCGCTGTTACAGGTTCTGTCATTAGGAGGCATGCTTGGTTAAAAGAACAAAATTTGCCGGATCATGTTAAAGTAAAACTATTAGAAGCTCCTTTACAGCATGATACTTTGTATAGTGCTAAAGCAGAAGAGGTGTTGAAGAAAATGGAGGACAAGGCTAAATCTATGCAAACAGTCAAGGATTTCTTGCAGGTACAGCCTCCCAGATTTAGCAGGAACTGGTCTACAAAAAATTGGTCCTTTCCAGGGGCAGATACAGACGCCCCAGAGGCAGATCACAGCCCCAAGGCCCATATAAGCCTAAATAATGGGGTGCTCCTACCTCCAAGAGCGGAGAGGAAAAGTCACAGCCATACAGGAAACAGTCTCAATGACTTTCCACTTCCAGCACCAAGCACTTATCTTTTGACAGCCCCTTTGGGGGGAAAGCTAGCACTATTTTCACAAAATTGGCACATGATCACCCAGGACAAATGGGTTCTAAATATAGTATCACAAGGCTACAGTTTACACTTTCACACCCTGCCAAGACAAAACGGTATGCCAGACCTGCCACGCAATCAGTGGGCAGAGGCACAAAAACAAGTTTCATCCCTCATGGACATGAGGGTCATTCAATAAGTACCAGAACAAGAGCAGTGTCACGGATTCTATTCAAGACTGTTCTTGGTACCCAGAAAAGACAAAGCCTGGAGACCAATACTGGACCTATCTATTCTAAACACATATCTGGATATTCCAAAATTCAAAATGTTGACTCTACAGCAGCTTCTGCCCATGTTGGGCAAGAAGGCTTGGCTTGTGACTTTAGATCTAAAGGAGGCATACCTGCATGTCCCAATCAGACAAGCATGCAGAAAATACCTCAGATTCAAAGCTGGCTCAATGCACTACCAATTCTCTGCGCTGCTCTTTGGCTTATATACTGCTCCCAGGGTCTTCACAAAGTGTCTGGCACCAAGAATTGCATTTTGCAGACAAAGAGGAATACAAATATATCCTTACTTGGACGACTGCCTTATTCAAGCGGAGAACAAGGACATTCTACTACAGCATCTGGCGTTTGTAAAAAGATTACTGACAAGTCTAGGGTACACAGTAAACGAGAAGAAATCAAAACTTGTACTCTCTCAAGAGATAATATTCCTGGGTGCAAGCTTAAATACAACTGCCCAGATGGCTTATCTCACGCCAGACAAACACAGACAACTGACTACTTATTTCAAAATGTTGGCAACAAAAGACCCAGTTATCTGCAAAAAAAATTCTGCAGGCCTTGGGTTTCATGGCATCCTGCATTCTGCTAATTCCATATGCAAGACTGCATATGAGGAAACTTCAATGGTATCTAAAAAGTGTTTGGACTCAACATTGCCACAGCCTGGAAACAATAATTAACCTCATTTCCTGCCTGCAACAGGAGTTTCGATGGTGGGCAAAAGCCTGTCACCACAACACGGGACAGCCATTCACCTTACCCACAGGCAGGCAGACATTGACAACAGATGCATCAGATTACGCCTGGGGGCCCATATGGCAAGAAGATGTATTCAGGGCACATGGTCAGCAAGTCAAATGCATCTACATATCAATCAAAAAAGAGATGCTAGCTGTTCAGAATGTTCTAACAGCCTTCAAGGATCAACTTTATCCAGGACAACTACTAATAAAGACGGACAATACTACAGTCATGTGGTATATAAACAAGCAGGGAGGCACACATTCCTACCCCCTCTGCAGGCTAGCCATGAACTTGTGGCACACAGCATTGACATACCAAGTACATATGCAAGCTCAGTTCCTGCCAGGAAGGAAAAATACTCTGGCAGACGAACTAAGCAGAAACCTAATGGATTCCCATGAGTGAAAATTGGATCCACAAGTCTTCAGCATAATAACAAGGACCTGGGGATGCCCGGACATAGACCTATTTGCCTCCGTTCACAACTACCAACTACAAAGATTCTGCACAAGGACTTCTCACAAGCAAGCATGGAAAGTGGATGCTCTATCTTTCAGCTGGAAAAATCTAACAGTATATGCCTTTCCTCCTCTGCCTCTCCTCCCCAAGGTACTCCTCAAGATCAGACAAGAGAAACCAAAAATGATACGGATTGCCCCAGACTGGCCCCACCAGCACTGGTACCCAATCCTAAAGAGCTTGTCTCACTGCCCAGCCTGGACATTACCTCAAATTCCTCACTTATTGACCCAACAAGACAGCCAGATACTGCGCAGCCAACTCAAAACCTTAAACCTGGCGGCATGGCAGATAATATAGCCTCTCAAGACACACCTCTCTCTAAAGCAGTGATGGATGTTATTTTGGAGGCCAGGAGGCCTAGCACCAGAAAATCTTATGCAGACAAATGGAAGAGATTCTGTGCTTGGAACCAAGCACAAGGTATTGACACGATTGTTCCAAATATTCCTCAGATTTTGCAATACTTAACTGAGATGCTAGATAAAGGCCTTTCCTTTTCATCAATTAAAATTCATGCCTGTGCCATTTCAGCTCATTACAATACAGAACCACCTATCTTTTCTCATCCGTTACTGAGACAGTACCTCAGAGGGGCCAAAAATATAAGACCGCCAAGGAGAGCACCAATACCTGCATGGGACCTCAACTATGTCTTGGAAAAACTCACACTGCCTCCGTTTGAGCCAGCCTCTGCAGCTGACATAAAATTCTTATCCTGGAAAACAGCTCTGCTCCTAGCAATAACCTCCGCTAGAAGAGTCTCAGAGTTACAGGCACTCATGGCTGTGGAATCTTTTATCATTTTCCATCCTGACAGGGTTTCGCTGTGGACAAGCCCTACATTTATGTCTAAGGTAGTGTCCAGTGTGGCCCTAAACCAAACAATTCATTTGCCTACGTTTTATCCTAACCCACAGAATAAGGGTGAGAGAAGTCTGCATTCTTTGGACATTCACAGACAGCTATGCTTCTACTTGGACAGAACTAAAGCTCTCAGAAAGACTGATCAACTTCTAGTGGCATATGCTGCAGCATCACAAGGAAAGCCTATCTCTAAACAGACTATTTCAAAGTGGATAGGCCATTGCATTCGTTTCTGCAATTCACAGCATGGCAAATCAGTGCCTAAGGACATTAGGCCACATTCAACCAGAGCAGCAGCCACTTCAGCAGCCTTCCTCAGAGGAGTACCAACCAAAGACATCTTAGAGGCTGCAACTTGGAGTTCAGTGCATACCTTTACAAAGCACTATCACTTACCTCTCTACTCTAAATCCAGGACAGGCTTTGCCACTGCAGTTCTGCAGGGCCTTATAGCCACTCCTAATCCTATTTAGCTCCAGCCTCCCAACCTTAGCTTTGGGATTCAACCCAATTGTAATGACTGCAACAGTGAAACACGATGAACATAGTACAGTTGTGTACCTACCATAAATGTAGATGTTCAACTGTATTCACTGTTGCAGTCCAGGTTACCCTCCCACCATCCCCCCTTTTTTTTCTTTTCTGGGACCTAACTGTACTTTTCTACTCTATACAACTTATGTGGTGTATTTGCTTGTAGATGAAGGAAAAGTTGATTTTTATGCATGCATGCTTATTGGCATAATTTAGCCTACCATTTTAGGGGCACCTGACATCTGGGGCAAGAAAAACTGAAGAAAATGACGTCGGCTGCATCTTATATACCCCTGGCACATTGACATCAGGGAAGAGGCGACAGCAACCGACGCCGGACCTAGACGTTGGAGCTCAGGCCGACTGCAGGTAGCCTACCAGCAGGATAACCCTATTGTAATGACTGCAACAGTGAATACACTCGAACATCTACATTTATGGTAGGTACACAACTGTACTTTCTTTTGTACTGCTGCTAATAAGCCAAAGCAAAGACAAGTTTGTGTTTAAGAAACAGTCAGAATTGACCAAGGACTGCTCTGAAACTGTAAGTCATTTCTTAACAATTTCTCAGGTGAAAAAACAGGATAACCTTGTATCAGTAGGCTACTGTGGTCTCAGCTTAAATTAACAAACACACGGTATTGATCAGTTATGGATACTATTTGCTAACAGAAGGGAATAAGAGAGAAAGTGGAAGATGAGTGTGTGTGCGTGTGTGTGTGCATGTGTGTAGGGAAGGGGCTGCTTACAAGCGAAAGCAGAGTGCTCTCCAGGGGAAAATGAATATTGGCTCAAACAGGTAGACACATGCTCAAAGTTAACTTTAGCTGTTTGCAGACAGTTCAGACCCGGACTGCACTTTTCTTATAAGAATGATAAAGGTGGTATCGCAATTGAATACTTGAGTGGTGTAGGGTACATGTTTCAGGCCCTGGATTCTCCTGGTGAGGAACCTTTGTGGTCTCTCCAGCTGCTGCATGTGCTTCGTAAGGTACATGCCGAAAGGGGCATTGTACGCAATAATGGGTCTTATAAGGGAAGAATACAGGGATGTTATGACCACGTTGTCCCTGGATGAGGTACCCTTACTAATGAGGTGGGCCATGTAGAAAGCTTTCTGTACGGGGGGCTATATGGTGGGCAAAAGTCAGTTTACTATCAGCTTGGGTGCCCAAGTCCCTCACTACTGATTGCGTGCTTAGGACCGTATTATCAATGTGATAATTTGTGGGGATGTCACTCTCCCTAAAGGGGATGATGATGGTGCATTTTTTGGCACTCAGTCTGAGGCCATGTTTCTGGCACCAGTCATTTGTTTGGGTGAGACCCTGTTGGAGGATGTCCACATCACTAGGAGAATTGATGACAGCACACAGCTTGCAGTCATCTGCAAACTCAGTCAGCCATATCCCACTGGTTTTGGCCTTCACATCTGAAAAGTATATCTCAAACAGCAGAGGCTGCAAGACCAATCCCTGGGGTACACCACTTCTTATAGGTCTACTGCTTGAGGTGGCTTCCCCTATTTTGACTAGGTGGGTTCTGTCAGTGAGCCAGTTTGCTACTTATCTGGTAACATATGGATTGATGCCTAGTTGAGAGAGTTTATCTATTATACCTGAGTGGGGAATAGTATCAAAGGCTTTGGCCAGGTCAATGTAGGGCAGCGTGCACCGTCTTCCCCTGTTCCATGGCCTTGGTGACTGTCTCAAAGAAGTCAGCCAAATTTAACAGGCATGACCTCATTAACAATGACATTGGCAACCTCTAAACTGTTCAGGGTCTAGTGTCTAGAGGTTGCCAATGTCCTTGTTAATGAGGTCCATGATAATCCACTTCATGGCCTTGCAGATCAGGCTAGATAGGCTGATGGTTCTATAATTTCCAGGATTAGTAGATGCTCCACCTTTGTGCAAAGGGATGACAGTGGTTGCCCTTCACTCTGCTGGGATGAAGCCGGTACCCAGGCTTTGGTTGAATAGGATGCCTAATGGTGCTGCAAGATGTTCTTCGTGTTTCACTGTTGCAGTCATTACATTTGGGTAATTTCCTGGCAGGTTGCCCTCAGTCGGCCTGATTAACAAAGTCTTGAGTCCTGCATCGGTTGCTGTCCCTTCTTCCATGATGTCAGGTTGTCAGGGGTATAAAACATGCAGCCGATGCCATTTCATCAGTCTTTCTTGCCGTGCGGTGCCCGAAGCAGAAGCAGTTCGCAAGTGCCGGTCGGCCGACTCCTGAAATTTTCGTTTTCGAGTTTCAGAACTGAAGTCTTCAACTTAAAGCTAAGTACCCCGTTGGGGAAACTTTTTCTTGCTCCTTACCGATGTCAGTAAAAGTTAATAATTGCATTACTTGTGGAAAGCAAATACCTCATAAAGATTTTCATTTGTACTGTATTCCTTGCCTAGGCCCTGATCACGACATACCTTGCTGTCGGTTTTGTGCTTTATTTAATCAGCGCACTATCCGTTGTCGGTTCATTTTTGCCTCTAAATATTTCGGTTCTCGGTTTAATTATTCAGAAATTATGTCGGTTAGCCATCCGACTACCGGAATTCCGAAAAAACGCAAAGAAAAAGACAGAGACAGGCCGTCGAGGTCCAAAACAGCCGATGACGCTTCTCCTAAGCCAGTCGCCAGATCGCCGGTACTCAGTGAGGTGCTTTCGCAGCCCCTGATACCTGCTACTTCTGACTCGCAGGCCTCTACTGAGATCTATTCGGAGTCCAGTATGCCGCAGGATGCTTCACCTATGGAACCCGCGGATGTCTCTACCTTGGATGGATCCAGAGCCGCTGTGCAGGCACCGGCTTCTGAGGGTGTATTCAGGCCTACAGACTTGCATATTAAACAGACTCCACCTTCTATTCTAAGGCCTAAATCTCGATCTATATCTAAAAAAAACGTCCAGTCCACATGTTCAGGCCCCTATGCCTAAAAAAAAAATTATCAAAATGGTTGAAGATCTTATTACTCTAATCAGGGGTAGTCAACCCCCCTCCCCCTTCTAAGAGGCCTAGGACTGAACTTGACTATGAATCTTCTGATCGGGACTCTTGTTTCTTCTAATTCTTCCAATAATCTAGATTTGTCCATACCTACTTATGAGGATTCTGATGCAGAGGATTCCATTCCCTCTACTTCCCCCGGTGAGGACTTTTCTTTTGAGGAAACTTTACATACCTTAAGGGAGCATTTCCACTGGGAAAATCAGGAATTTTCTTAATCTAAAAAGAGGCTTAGGGATTTCCTTCTTCTACCTCAGCATAGGCCTTTGGCTATACCTCCTGTAAAAGACATTGTTGATGTATTTTCGGAAACCAGTATGGCCCCTGATTCCCTACCTCTGGCTCCCAGTAAACCTGACAGAGATACTACAGGGTTCCTGAGTCCCACAAGTTCCTTTTCAAAAATCCTGTTGCAGATCCTGAAATAATTTCTCAGGGGACCAAGGGCATTAAAGCTTCTACTGCTAAATATCCTACCCCTTCTGATAGAGACTCCAGGGTGCTGGATAGATGGGGTAAAAAGGTTTATACCTCTGCCAATTTCATATGCTAAAATATCAACAGCATATTATGGGACTGCTCAAACAGAAAATGATGTTGATTTCTGACTGTGTGGAAAATTAAGATTTACAGGTTTTATTGCATTCTGCTGAACAAGTTGAACAAGTTGGAAAACATACTGTGCAATGTGGTTTTGATTCTTTAGAGGCCTCTTGCAGGGCTGCTGTTACTGGGTCTGTGCTTAGAAAGTATGCTTGGCTTAAGGAGCAATCTCTGCCTGATCATGTTAAAGCAAAATTGTTGGATGCTCCTTTAAATCAGGACCACTTGTTTGGCAATAAGGCTGAAGAAGTTCTAAAAAAGATGGAAGATCAAGCTAAATCTATGCAAACTGTAAAAGAATTCTTACACGTGCAACCTCCAAGATTTAGTAGGCACTGGCCTACTAAGAATTGGTCCTTTCCAGCTCCTTCCAGATCCACTCAAGCCAAACCCAGACACACCAAAAGCACCAGGTTTCAGTCCCAAGGGACTCTCAGAACTAAGCTATGGGGGGCCTCCACTTCCAAATCTGGAAATAAGACACCCCTTGTGGTAAACAGTCTCAATGACTTTCCTTTAAAATTACCAAGCACTTACCTTTTAGCCACCCCTTTGGGGGGAAAGATTGCTCTTCATGCAAAAAAAAACGGGAAATCATAACCCAGGACAAATGGGTTTTAAATAGTGTCCCAGGGATACAGATTTCATTTCCACACGTTGCCAACACCAAACGGCTGGCCAGACCTGCCCCCAAATCAGTGGGCAGAGGTTCAGAAACAAGTACTTTTCCATCTTAAACATGGGGGCTATTCAACCGGTACCAGAAGAGGAAAAGGGACAAGGTTTCTATTCCAGGCTTTTCCTGGTACCCAGAAAAGACAAATCATGGCGTCCAATTCTGGACCTGTCTACTCTAAACAGCTTTCTGGACATTCCAAAATTCAAGATGCTGACTCTTCACCAGTTACTTCCTATGCTAGGCAAAGATGCCTGGTTGGCAACTCTAGATTTAAAAGAAGCTTACCTGCATATCCCAATCAGGGAATCTTGCAGAAGATACCTACACTTCAAAGCAGGCTACTTGCATTATCAGTTCTCTGCACTGCCCTTTGGCTTGTCTACTACGCCCAGGGTATTCACAAAGTGCCTAGCTCCAGTAATTGCATTTTAGAGGCAAAGAAATATTCAAATATATCCATACCTGGACGATTGACTAATTCAGGCAGAAAAGCAGGCCATACTTCCAAATCATCTGCAAATCATCTGGCGTTTGTAAAAAGGGTTCTAACTTGTCTAGGGTACACCATAAATGAAAAGAAATTACAGCTGGTACCCTCTCAAGAGATTACATTCCTGGGTGCAAGCTTGAATACAACTGCCCAGATGGCTTTCCTCATGCCAGAAAAGCAAATTCATTAGGTAACTTACTTCAAAGAAGTGACCACAAAAACCCTGCTATCTGCAAGACAAATACTGCAAGCCTTGGGGTTCATGGCCTCCTGCATTCTTCTAATTCCATATGCAAGACTGCATATGAGGAAACTTCAGTGGTACTTAAAAAGTCTATGGAGTCAACATTGTCACATCCTGGAAACAATGATTCCTATCATACCTTGCCTACACCTGGAGTTCCTATGATGGGCAGAGGCCTGCCACCAAAACAAGGGACTGCCATTCACACTACCCCCTGCCGCCCAAACCCTAACTACAAATGCATCAGACTATGCATGGGGGGCTCACCTGGCAAGGAAGTGCATTCAGGGCAAATGGAACCCAAATCAAATGCACCTACATATCAATTAAAAAGAAGTGTTAGCTGTACAGAATGCTCTGACAGCCTTCAAGGACTACATTGATCCAGGACAACTAATGATAAAGACGGACAACACCACTGTTATGTGGTACATAAACAAGCAGAGGGGTACACATTCCTACCCCATCTGCTGGCTAGCCATGGCATTGTGGAACACTGCCTTGAGCTACCAAGTGCAACTACAAGCTCAATCCCAGGAAAACTGAATACACTGGCAGACGGACTAAGCAGAAATCTCATGGACCCACACGAGTGGAAACTGAAACCACTGATTTTCAACATATTGACAAGCAAATGGGGGAGCCCAGACATAGATCTATTTGCCTCTCCCCAGAACTACCAGTTGGACAAATTTTGCACAAGGACTCCTCACAAAAAAGCCTGGAAAGTGGATGCTCTGTCCTTCAGCTGGAAAAAACCTATCAGTCTACGCCTTTCCCCCTCTGCCTCTACTCTCCAAAGTTCTGCTAAAAATCAAACGGGACAAACCAAAAATGATTTTGATTGCTCCAGACTGGCCACGCCAACACTGGTACCCACTCCTGCGCAGTGTGTCACAAATATCTCCATCACACTTACCTCAGACACCTTCCTTACTGTCTCAGCAGGAGAACCAAATTCTGCACCCTCAGCTCCCAACATTGAACCTTGCAGCTTGGCTAATCACTTAAATTCACCCTTAGCATCCCTCAGCAAACCTGTGATGGATGTCATCTTGGAAGCGAGAAGACCTAGTACTAGAAAATCTTATGCTGACAAATGGAAAAGATTCTGTGCCTGGAACCAGTCTTTAGGAATGAGCACAGCAGCTCCCAATTTACCTCCGATTTTGCAATAGTTAACTGAAATGCTTCACAAGGGCCTGTCTTTTTCCTCTATTAAAATCCACGCTTCAGATATATCAGCTCACTATAACACAGAACCACCCATCTTTTCTCATCCCCTGCTCAAACAGTATCTCAGAGGGGCAAAGAACTTGAGACCACCCAGGAAAGCTCCTACCCCTGCCTGGGACCTTAACTTTGTTTTGGAAAAGCTCACTTTACCTCTTTTCAAGCCAGCTGCTACTGCAGACTTAAAATGTCTTTCTTGGAAAACAGCCTTCCTCTTAGCAATCACTTCAGCTAGAAGGATATCTGAATTGCAGGCTCTTATGGCAGTGGAGCCTTTCATCATCTTTCACGTGGACAGGGTATCTCTGAGGACCAATCCATCCTTCATGCCCAAGGTGGTTTCCAGTGTGGCTCTTAACCAGTCCATTCATTTGCCAACCTTCTATCCCAATCCACAAAACAAAGTGGAACAGATTCTGCATTCCTTGGACGTGCACAGACAAGTTAGATTCTACTTGGACAGAACTAAATTTCAAAGAAAATCTGAATAATTGCTAGTGACATTTGCTGCTGGGGCAGAGGGGAAGGCTATTTCAAAACAAATAATTTCTAAATGGATAAGCTATTGCATTCATTTCTGCTATAAGCACCATGGAAAACCTATCCCCCAGGGGATCAGATCTCATTCCAGCAGGGCTGCATCTACTTCTGCAGCCTTTCTCAGAGGTGTTCCTACCAGGAATATTCTAGAAGCTGCTACCTGGAGTTCAGTACATACTTTCACCAAGCATTATCATTTACCAATTTTCTCTAAATCCAGAGCTGGCTTTGCCACTGCAGTCTTGCAGGACCTTATAGCTGGTCCTAATTATGTATAAATCCATTCTTCCAACCATAGCTTTGGGAATCTACCCAAATGTAATGACTGCAACAGTGAAACACGAAGAATATAGTACAGTTGTGTAGACTTACCATAAATGTAGATGTTCGAGCGTATTCACTATTGCAGTCCTGGTTATCCTCCCTCCAGCCCCCTGTTTTTCTCTTACTATACCTCTACTTTCTTTTACTATGCTTAAAAGCCTTTTTGGTGTATTTGCTTTTGGTTGGAGGTATATTTTTGTGTTTTTAATTTTATTTTCTCCTCAGTTGAGGGGCACTTGACATGTGGGGCAAGAAAAACTGATGTAATGGCGTCGGCTGCATGCTTTATACCCCTGATGACCTGATGTCATGGAAGAAGGGACAGCAACTGACGCAGGACCCAAGACTTTGTTAATCAGGCCGACTGAGGGCAACCTGCCAACAGATTACCCAAATGTAATGACTGCAACAGTAAATACACTCGAACATCTACATTTATGGTAAGTGTACACAACTGTACTTTTTTGCCTGAGTTTATGCAGAATGCAGCCTGTGATGTTATTGGGTCCCATGGAGGCTGTAATTTTTGCCTTTGAGAGGGCAGTGATGACTTGCTCCTTAGAGATCAGGGGAGGGAGGCGGACACTGGGGATGTCCTGTTTTACTGATGGGGGGACAGAGGGGTGAAGTTTTCACTGAACCTGTCTGCAAGCAGGTTGGCTATATGTACAGCATTTGTGTTTGTGGTTCTTTGACCACCAGTTCTGAGCAGATCCGGGTGCTTCCCTTGAGATTGCTGACATATGTGAAGAAGGCCTTATGATTGTCTTTAGAAGATGTGGCCAGTTTGGACTCAACGTTTGCTTTGGGGGATTTCACTAGTGCT
Source organism: Protopterus annectens (assembly GCF_019279795.1). Taxonomy (NCBI): domain Eukaryota; kingdom Metazoa; phylum Chordata; order Ceratodontiformes; family Protopteridae; genus Protopterus; species Protopterus annectens. The sequence goes on along the minus strand of NC_056748.1, from coordinate 923,661,869 downwards.
CTTATTGCTTTTTCAGGCTAAGGAGAAATTGCTTCCAATTGTGCATCTGCTCCTTCTTAGTCCTGGACAGCAATTTTTTCCTTTTATTATAGAGTTTATGTATTGCAGATGTCCACCAGACAGGTTTGCTCTTCCTTGAAGAAGAGGATTTCATCTTGTCGAGTATTTCTGATTCCATGCAGCTATATAAATGCTCATGTAGTACTTTGGTGTAGGTTTGGTCATATGCGCCAGTCCCTATGGAGGTGGAGGGGGCTGTGAAGCTGTTATCTTCCCTCAGGATGTAGTAATCCGCTTTGGAGAAGTTTTTTTGTTTAACCCTAGCTGGGGGGGGGGGGGGGGTGACTTCAAAAGTCACCACTTTGTGGTTGGATCTTACCAAGGATGATGACACTGTAGGGATGCTGCAGTGATTACTCATGTTGGTTAATACCAAGTCCAAGATATTTTTACCTCTTCCGGGGGTGTCGATCAACTGGTCCAAGGCATTTGCATTGACGAAATCAAGGAATCTCTGGCCATTTGTGTTTTGGCATGAGTATTTCTTCCAATGTATGGTTGGATAGTTAAAATTGCCCAGGATCAGGGTAAAGGGTTGAATCTTGATAGATTCAAGAGGTCCTGATAGGCAGAATGGGCATCTTGAGTCAAAGTTGGAGGGCTATAGCTAGCTATGATTTGAATAGGGGTCTTGTCAGTTAACTGCACCTGGACTGTTTCCTGTGTGTCACACTGTTTGCCCAGCCTGTGGAGGTGTGTGTGTGTGTGTGTGTGTATACACACACACACACATATATATATATATATATATATATATATATATATATATGTATATATGTATATATAGGGTTACTATTGAAATGTTGACGTGCAATTGCATGGCTATGAAGTATTCAAACAACAGATGTTCGAATACTTCATATGTGTGCAGGTTACATGAGCGAACGTCATATTTGCAAATGGACTGTGCATTTGCAAATATAACATTCACTCATGTAAAGGGATAGTGGTACAGTGCGGTTAGGGAAATACATCCCTTTCCTGTAGTGTGATCTTGGAGTTGGAATATTAAATTGGGGTTGTGGGGGCACAGGGGGGTTGCCCCCCTTGCATAAATGGGATGCTAGGTGTTGGGATTAGGAAGTTACGGCAAGGTTGGATTGTGGTTAATGCCGTAAAATGTCGTTGTCGACATTTTCGTCATTAACTGCTGTTTTTCAACAATAGGGTTTGGGTGGTTGTATTTTCGGTACAACACATCGTATAAATAAATATAAATATATATTTATATATATATATATATATATATATATATATATATATATATATATATGAGTAACCTGGAATAGCTGGGGTGCTCTCCACAGCTTTGAACCAGGTTTCTGTGACTGCACAAATGTCAGCATCTTCCAGGGTTAAGATTGCTTGCAGTGATTGCGGTTTCATGTTTAGACTCCTAGGGTTTAGCAGTATGACCTTTAGTTTACGTTTTGATTAAATTTTTATGTTGGTAGTTTTGACCTCATGGCATTACCTAAAAGGCACTATGGGGGAGGCCAGAGCCTTTGCCAGGAGCCTGAAGTCCAAGAGAGATAGATGCAGGCCATCCCTGGCAAAGCATCGTGGTTTTATCAGTCATGTCATCCCAGGCTGTCAGGTACTGGATCCCCATGGAATGACACCAGAAACTAAGCCAATTGTTAAAGTCAATCATTTTCTGTTTGTATTCAGGAATCATTCTGAGTGACGGTAGAATCCTGCTTAAGGCTAGGAACATGCCTGCCTGGGACACGCATTCAACTAGCTTGATCATGTCTCTCTTCATATAGTCCAGGGAGGCACGTCTCAAGTCATTCACGCCAACATAGACTATGACAGAGTCATAACAGTACCCGTTGAGAGATTTGAGTGTACGGATGATATGGTGGATTCTGGCACCCGACAAACAACTAACCGTGACTTTTTCCTTAATCAGCCTGGTGAGGGACACATCTGTGTGTCTCACAATGGAGTCTCCTATGACTAATATTTTGGGTTTATGTTTAGGCCTTAGTGGCCGTGAGTCACAAGTGTGTGGACTATGTGTGGTGGGCAGTGGAGTTCGTTTGTGTTTTTGCCTTGGAGGTCTCTTTTGGATATTGCAAATGTGATCAGTAGGACATCTACTGTTAAGGTAAATTCTTACACAACTGCACTTTTTATCCATCATTTTCTTTTGAAAAACAGGAAAGGGCTTTGCAGAATATCTCTCCCTTAACATGCCCATTGTTGGCTTTTCTGCACCTTTTGACCCTAACTGCCTTCTTCTGCTGTTTTCTCCTGGACATTTCATGTTGTGCCTGGCAGTGGTCTGTGTAGGTTTTTATTCCAAGTGGATAGAAGACTTGAAGTGAATTAGAATACAGTGACATAAAAGCAAAACTTCATTTCTCTGTAGTGTTTTATGAAAGGAAAGAAAAACATTTTTTAGTTCATGTTTTTAATGGAGTCATTATCCATGTAAACCCTCGTGTCTCCAACCTTTGAGATTGTTCCCTCCCTCCACAAAATAGAACGAATTCTGTTCATTGGTTGATATGTCTACAGTTTATTTGGCTTAGTTCTTCTCTGCATTCTCAGACTCACATTGGGAATATTTATTCTGTGTGCTCTTTTCTGTCTTAATATTATCAGTAAAAAGTCCACTCCACATGCTGAGACATTTTCTCACAAGGTCTTTACAGTCCTTCCCTGCAGTTTGTTCTGCTACTGCGGTAAATATGAAGTTGTCTTCTTGTTCAGTTTCGCTGCCATTTGTTCTTATTTTATTTGCTGTTCCACCAGTTTTTCTTTCATCTCCTTTTCAGAAGTTTGCATGTGTACCATTCCTCCTGAATGTCTGGTTAAAATGGCTTTTTCACAGAGCCTTTTGTTATTTGTCTCTCTCTCTCTCTGTGTATATATATATATTTTCCATCAGGGACCCGCTTATCTTGAAAATCTCAGAATGAATTTGGTTAAACTTTCTTTCTAGGGTGACTGAATAGTTTTCTCCTTCCACTACCATTACTGCCCACTTTTCCAGGCTTTGCAACACCACACTGCTTTCAGTCTCCCTCTGAGTTTTCACAGTTTCTCTCCCTTTTAATGCACTTCTTTTCCTTGTTGACCTTCTGGACATCATAAACTCTTCAGTTAACAGTTTCTGTTAACAATTTATAGTAGCTTGCAGGCTTTTGCTAATTTAAGCTCATCATTATCCAGGGCTTTGTTTTTAAATGTTTACACTGTTGCCACCATCTTGGAATTCTGGCAGTGAAGGCTGGTTTTGAGGGAAAGAAAAAAAAAAAGAAACGATAATAAACAGTGCTAAAACTGAATAGCTCAAAAGTAGCTGTAACTTATAGGTTCATAGGTATGTACTAGGCTAATATTTACCAATATTAAACTTAACAACTTTACCACCATAAGTGTGGTAGCAATCTACATCCCCCCGGTGATAATCTTAGTATACTGGAGAACATCCTACACCAACTCTCACAGACCATCCTTAATGAAACCATCATTCTAGGGGACGTAAACATAGATTGGCTTACAATTCAAACTCCCCAGACTACCTCTTGTATCAACCTACATGGATTTGAGCAACTAATCACTTCCCCTACCCATATTAGCAAGTCACACCTGCCACAGTCTCTCCTGGAGTGGATTTTGGTGTCTCATCCCCAAAATTACCACAACCCTCACACTCTACCAAATTCCCTTAGTGACCACTGCCCTGTCATAGTAAATAAACACACTCCCTATTTCACCAGACCTTTCATGTTTATCACCTTCCGCAAAATCTCATCCTTTAGTCCAGACTGTTTCATAGACCAACTCTCTAATATTAACTGGTCCCATCTCACTACACTCCCTTTAGATGAGGCTGTCCACTCTTTCAGCTCTACCTTTCTAAACATCCTCAACTTCCTAGCTCCCCTCCGGACTATCAGAATCAAAGCAAACACTGCTCCTTGACTGACCAAACATACTATAGCCTTGATGAAAAAACGTGACAAGATATGGAAATTATGGACCAAAAAAAGACCCCTTATCTCCTACAGACTCGCAAATAACTTGGAAATCAAATTAAAAAAAAAAGATCAACAAAGACAGGATCAACGTCTATGCAAACCCTCCCACTACCCTAAAATCTGACCCTAAGAAATTTTGGAACTCAATCAGTCATATACTGCATCCAGGAAACCCTTTCCCTCCCAACCCATGCCCAAATAAAACTTTTGAAGAAACTGCCACTGAATTTAACAATCATTTTATTAATTCAATAACTACCATAATTAACCCCCACTAGTAAAAATACTAAAACCCACTTTCTCATCTTCCCCTCATTCTCTTTCTAACTCTTTCTCTCTTACATCTGTCTCAACTAAATATATTAAACTTCTACTCTCTAAACTCAAACCCTTCTCCCCCTCAGCTGATAACCTACCCTCTTACTTCCTACATATAGCTGCTGAACCCCTAGCCTATCCAGTATCCATCCTGATCAACCGATCTATCTCTGAATCATACGTTCCATCAATATGGAAAACTTTCTACACATTACCCATACATAAAGGAGGTAATTGTTCTGATATATCAAACTTCAGACCAATTGCTATACTGTCTCCTCTCTCCAGGATTCTTGACAAATGTATTCACCAGCAGATAATGCAATACCTTCTCCAACAGAACCTTCTAACACACACACAACATGGATTTCGTCCCAAACACAGCATTACAACTGCACTAATATCCTTCATTAATACTGTATCACTGGCCCGTGACAATAATAAACTAGTCTCAGGTCTATTCCTCGACCTGTCCAAAGCCTTTGACACTGTCTCCCATCCCCTCCTCCTAGACCAACTCTCTCACCTTTGATTCTCTCCTCCCACCATATCCTCATTTTCCAGCTATCTCTCTAACCGCAAACAAGCTGTTAAATGGCACTGTGCTCTTTCTCCCCCCCTAAGCTTCCCAATGGGTGTCCCCCAAGGATCCATACTGGGGCCACTGCTCTTCAATATTTTCACCAACCTACTTTACACTTCTTGTCCCAACTCCACACTTGTACAATATGCTGATGATTCTACAGTCATCACCATTGCTGACAATCCATCTGACCTCCACTCTACTACCCAAGCATCATTCAACACCATAGAGACATGGCTTTGTGACAACAAATTAATTCTCAACCCTAAGAAAACTAAGCTCCTACTCTTCCTCCCAAAAAAAACTCATCAATCTCAAAACAACATCTTCCATCCTATCTAGCAATAACACTGTCATTACCTCTGACCCTAGCACTAAACTGCTAGGAGTCATAATAGATGATCAGCTTAAATTTGATCTCCAAATCACCACCTCTATCAAAATGACTTACCAGAAACTCGGACTCCTTTACTGAAACAAAAGACATTTAACTAACTCAGCCAGAATAACTCTCTCCCATGCATTTCTTCTTTCCACCCTCCTTTATAGCTCTCAATTATACACAAATCTTAACACCACACCCATAACCAGACTTGAAACTACATATAATAAAGTTGCCAGATTTGCTGCAAACCAAACCTAAAAATCACACCATTGCCTATCTCTTAAACAGTTGCAGTGGCTTGAATTCCCTTATTTGCTGCTACTACAGCAACTGTTAATTATCCACTCCATCCTCTATCTACCATCTTTCTTCCCTAGCCTTCAATCAATTATAACTAAATATTTCCCAACCAGGACATTACATAGCTCAGACCAAGACTTCCTACAGATCTATAAACCCCAAACCAAATCAGGGTGTTTAATTTATAACTATAAATGTGCTACAACTTGGAACAAACTACCCCTAGAAATTAGGTCCCTTAACCAAACAAAACATTTCAAACTAGCCACTCAGGAATATCTAATAAATAAATGGTCCTGCCATTGTAGTCATCCTCCCTGAAACTACCTAACCTTAGCTTGTCTCTCATACTTCCTTTCTCTTAAACTGTCTGTCTTAATATCCATCTACCTCTCTATCTCGTTGCTTAACCTCTACATTACCTTACTACTCCATCTGTACCTATACATTACCTTACTACTCCATCTGTACCTCTACATTACCTTACTACTCCATCTGTACCTCTACTTTACCTTACTACACCATCTCTACCTATACTGTATGTAACTACTTAGAAATAATGAACCCTGTTTTCCCTACATTGACATTGTACCTAAGTATTTGCTGTAAAAATTCTGACATTGTACTTTACTGCTTTTCTGTATGATTTGTTGTAAATGCGTTTTGCAGTTTGATCTCTAACATTTCTACCCAAATGTTTCCTGTAAAATATTATTTCTCTAATTGTTTTAGCTGCCAATGCAATTTTCTTGCTGACTTTATGTAAAATGTTAATACTGATTGCAGAGCTTTTCTCCTCGGGTCTCCACTGAAAACGAGCTAATGTTCAGTTGGACTAACCCGGTTAACAAATATAAAATAAAATAAAAATAAAATAAAATAATGGCCCTGGAGCCTTTACAAGCCTAGCCCATAGGATTACCCTGGCATTGTGCCTCTCCACCTTAGTTCCCAGTTTCTCTGTCGAGTAAAGCCACTGGAGTGATTCCCCAGGGTGAATTTTCTATTTTCCATCCACTCATTAAGATTTCTCTTGAAGAGGGCCATTGAGGTGCTGTGTTTGACATGGTGTACTTTGGCTAGTTGGTGAATTTTCTCAAAAGAGCTATTTTTAATCATTTTAAAATTTGGAAGGTAAATAATGATTACACTTGTAGTAATACATTTTGGTGCAAGCATTGGTAGTATGCTCTTTAGCATGGGTATAGGTAGCAGTACAAATAGCTACTGATTGAAGCTGAGGCATCTGTTTGGAAGGACAACATACTATTTTTGTAATGGTCAAGGGGGCTTCAGTGATTTCAACTGTTTGGAAAAATATGGCATGAGTTGAAACAGATGTGTGCAAGTACAGATATGCAAAAGTCTTATTAGGCAAGTGTTAGAAGGTATGCATAAGCTGCTTGTGGAATGTGTATGTATGTGTATGTATAATGGAAGTGACATTCATCATAATTAATTGTAAAAGTAAAATGAAAGAATGGCTGCTTTGTCAGGTTTAAAACAGAATGTAAATGCTGTTACAAGTACAGCAAAAAAAAGGCAAAGTGTTGAGCTATACTAAGCTTAGCAGATGGTACAGGGGGCTAAGGCTGTGAGCTGTAGTTCCTATGGTACAGGTTTTGATTCTCTCAGCCCTCATCTGTGTACTGTTGACCTAGAGCAGGTCACTTAACCAGGCATTGCTTCTGGGTCTCCCCTTTAAAGGGATTGTGTGACCTGTGGGCTTACCTGGTTAACAAATAGTTAGAAATGCAGGGTGAAAATTGCCATATTTTGTGAACAATGATCATACAGGATTACTAAACACATGATTTCATTGTGATATTCAGCAGGATACTATTGACAAAGGAAAATGTGTGTTGTTATATTGATAGGAAGACTAACTGTAATTGTGATAGAAAGCTTGCTGAATATGTGCCCCCCATATGTCCCTAGCTTTAAGCAGCATTCTACCGTCACCCAGAATGATGCCTCAATACACACAGAAAATGATTGACTTTAACAATTGTCTTAGTTTCTGTTGTCATTCTGGGGGGATCCAGTACCTGACAGTCTGGAAAGATATGCTCGACAGACCAAGATGCATTGCTAGAGATGGCTTGCATTTGTCTCACTTGGGATTCTTGCTTCTGGCAAAGGACCTTGCCTCCCCCATAGTGCCTTTTTTAGGAAGAGTCATGAGGTCGATACTACCAACATAAAGATTTCAACAAAATGCAAATTAAAGGTCATGCTGTTAAACGCTAGGAGTCTAAACATGAAACTGCACTCATTGCAAGCATTCCTAACCCTGGAAGATGCTGACATTTGTGCAGTCACAGAAATCTGGTTCAAAGCTGTGGAGAGCATCCCAGCGTTACCTGGCTATTCCTCCTATCATACATTCAGGCCACAAATGTGGGTAGCAAAGCCAAAGGAGGTGGAGTTTCAATATATATTAAAGACATACACACCTCCAGGCTGGTCAACCAGTATGACGCACAGGAGACACTCCTGGTGCAGTTAACCGTTGACAAGAGCCCCTTTCAATTTACAGCTAGCTACAGGCCCCCAAATTTGAGTCAAGATGCCCACTCAACTTATCTGGACCTCTTCAAATCTATCAAAGTTCAACCCTTTACCCTGATCCTGGGTGACTTTAATTACCCAACCATAGATTGGAAAAACTACTCTTGCCAGAACACATATGCACAGAGATTCCTCGATTTTTATCAGTGCAAATGCTTTTGAACAGCTAGTCGATACCCCTACAAGAGGTGGTAATGTCTTGGACTTGGTATTAACCAACATGGGTAACCACTCCTACGGTATCATCCTCCCTGGTAAGATCCGACCACAAAGTGGTCACTTTGTAGGTTCATAGGTAAGTACTAGGCTATCTGCCCGAGGGCATCTATAAGCCTAGCCAGAATGTGTTGGCTTTTGCCGCCTCCTTAAGATTAGTTCACTGTGCCTCTGTCCAGCAGAGCCATTAGTTCCCTGTGCCTCTGCCCAGCAGAGCCACTGCAGTGATCCTTGGGGTAAATTTTTGTTTCCCATCCATTCGTCAAGGTTTCTCTTGAAGAGTGTTCGTGAGGGGCTCTGCCTAATGTAGATTGGAATGCTGTTCCAAAGCATGGGGAGTCTCTGGGACAGGAATCTATCCCTCCAGCACATCCTATTTATCATTGTGGGGAGGTTTAGACCTGTAGAGCGTGTGGCTCTCGAGGATTTGTTTTTTTCAGGTGGAGCATGTCCATGAATTCTGGGTTGGACATGATCTTGTATGTCAGGCAGAGATCACCTCTGAGTAAGCAGTATGCAACCGAGTACAGCTGGAGTTTCTTCAGTCTGGCTGCATAGGGCATCTGTTTGGGGCCAGCAATCCTCTTGGTGAGGTACTTCTGTGGTCTTTCCAGCTATAGCAGGTGTTTTGTAAGGCATATTCCAAATGGAGCATTGTACTCTATGATGGATCTGATGAGTGATGAGCAGAGGAGCACAATAACCTCTTGTGTTCTAGATACGAACCCTTTTGTGATTAGGTGGGCCACATAGAAGGATTTTCTAACCACCTTGGCAATATGATTAACAAAGGAGAGATTACTATCTACTTGGGTCCCCAGATCCCTTATTACATTTTCTTTTTTTAGGGGACTACCATGTATGTGGTAGTTTGCAGGTACTTTGTTTTTTCCAAAGGGGATGACTATGCACTTTTTTGCATTTAGCTTGAGGCCATGATTTTGACACCAGGTATCCATCTCAGTGAGACCCTTTTGGAGGATTCTGTATCAGCCGGCGAGTCAGTTATGGCCTCCAGATTGCAGTCGTCTGTGAACTTGGTCAGCCATAGTCCTCCTGTGCTTGCCTGTACCTCTGAGAAGTATATACCAAACAGAAGGGGTCCCAGGACTGAGCCCTGGGGGATGCCACTTGTAACCGGTTTAGAGTTGGACCTAGAGCCTGCAACTCTCACTGTGTGGGTTCTATCCATGAGCCAACTGGCAACCCATCTCGTGATGTAGGGGTTTATGTTCAGGCTGGTGAGCTTGTCTATAATACCAGAATGGGGAATGGTGTCGAAAGCCTTTGCGAGGTCTAGGCAGGCTGTGTGGACCTCCTTTCCCTCGTCTAAAGCCTTGGTAACTGTCTCAAAGAAGTCCACCAGGTTTAGGAGGCATGATCTGCCCTTAACAAAGCCAAATTGGGTAGGGTCCAATGTTTGGAGGTTCCTAGTGTCTCTGTTAATGAGTTCCATGATGATGCGCTCCATAGCCTTGCAGACCAGGCTAGTCAGGCTTATAGGGCGATAGTTCCTGGGGTCCATTGTGGCTCCACCTTTGTTAGAGCAGGATAACTGTTGCTGTGCGCCACTCTATGGATATGTAGCCTGTAGAGAGGCTGAGTTTGAACAGTGTGTTTAGGTGAGGGGTTAATTCATTTTGGAGCTCATGTAAGACACAGCCTGGGACACAGTCCGGTCCCATTGAAGCTGTGTTTTCAGCTTTGGATAGGGCTGTTTTAACCTGTGTGTCAGTCATTGCTGGGGCTGTACATTCTTCTGGTATGTTTATGGGCCCTTTAGGGGGTGAGAGGGGGGTGAAGTTTGCACTAAACCTATCTGCCAGAATGTTGGCAATAGTAGTCGGTTCAGTGTATTTTGTGCCATTCTGCACTAACTCAGAGCAGATCTGAGAGTTTCCACTTAGGTTCTTGACATAGCTGAAGAATGCTTTGTGGTTATCTTTGGAGTCCTTGGCAATTTTTCTTTCGAAGCTAGCCTTGGATGATTTTATGAGGGATCGCAGTTTCTTGCTGATACTGATCAGGGATGTCCTTCCTTCTTGGGATTTTACTCTTTTCTGACCACCCTCTAGCTAGGGTCAAACAAAAAAACTTCTCCAAAGCTGATTACAGCCTCCTGAGGGATGGTATAAACAGCTTCACAGCCCCCTCCCCCACTGTAGGAACTGGGACCTATGTCCAAATCTACACCAAAGCACTATGCAAGCATTTATATAGATGCATGGAATCAGGAATACCGGAAAAGGCAAAGTCATCCTCCGCAAGGAAGAATAAACCTGTCTGGTGGACATCTGCAATAAATAAACTATATAACAAAAAGCAAAAATTGCTGTCCAGGACCAAGAAGGAGCAGGTGCCCAATTGGAAGCAATCTCTCCTTAGCCTGAGCAAGCAAATAAAAGCAGTACTGAAATCCTCTAAAGCCAACTTGGAGTCCAAATTGGCCACATCTACTAGAGGCAATCATAAGGCCTTCTTCACATATGTCCGTAATCTCAAAGGAAGCATCAGGATCTGTTCAGAACTGGTGGTGAAGAAAGCCACATACACAAATGATGTAGATATAACCAATCTACTGGCTGGTAGATTCTGTGAAAACTTCTCCCCTCTGTTCCCACCCATCAGTAAATCAGGACTTCCCCAGTACCTGCTCCCTACCCCTTATCTCTAGGGAACAGCTCATCACTGCCCTCTCAAAGGCAAAAGATGCAGCCACCATGAGACCTGATAACATCTCAGGCTGCATCCTGCATGATTTCAGGCATGAACTTGCAGCACTATTAGGCATCCTATTCAACCAAAGCCTGAGCACCAGCTTGTCCTAGCCAAGTGGAGGACAGCCACTGTCATCGCTTTACACAAAGGTGGAGTGTCCACATATCCAGGAAATTATAGACCCATCAGCCTAACTAGCCTGATCTGCAAGGCCATGGAATGGATTACCATGGACCTCATTAACAGGGACATTGGCAACCTCCAAACACTGAACCACACACAGTTTGGCTTTGTCAAGGGGAGGTCATGTCTGTTAAATCTGGTCGACTTCTTTGAGACGGTCACCAAAGCCATGGATGAGAGGAAGATGGTACACATCGCCTACCTTGATCTGGCCAAAGCCTTTGACACTATTCCCCACTCTGGCATAATAGATAAATACTCTCAACTAGGCATAGATCCATATGTTACGAGATGGGTAGCAAACTGGCTCACTGATGGAACCCATCTAATCAAAATAGGGGAAGCCACCTCAAGCAGTAGACCCATAACAAACAAGAGTATCCCGGGGATTGGTCTTGGGGCCTCTGTTATTTGGGATATACTTCTCTGAGACGCAGGACAAAACTAGTGGGCTATGGCTAACCAAGTTTGCAGATGACTGCAAGCTGGGCACAGTCATCAATTCCCCAAGTGATGTGGACATCCTCCAAGAGGGTCTCACTCAAACAAATGACCGGTGCCAAAAACATGCTCTTAAGCTGAATGCCAAAAATGCGTCATCATCCCTTTTGGGGAGAGTGACGTCCCCACATATTATCACATTAATAACAGTGTTCTAAGTACAGGATCAGCAGTGAGTTTTTTGGGCACCCAGGTTGATAGCAACCTGACTTTTGACCACCATGTTGCTTCTGTTGTACGGAAAGCTTTCTACATGGCCCACCTCATAAGTAAGGGTATCTCATCCAGGGACAAAAGAGGTCATAACATCCCTGTATTCTTCGTTTTATTCAGAATGTAGTAAGTGCTTTCGTCAGTGATAATCCACCAGCTTCTTTGACCAATTGAAATCACAACCTCCTACAACTTAAATAATATCATTTAAGTTGTAGGAGGTTGTGATTTTAATTGTCTGAAGAAGTTGGTGGATTATCACAGACAAAAGCGCTTACTACATTCTGAATAAAACTGTGTTTTTTGTGGCCTCGCTGCTGCCTTTTTTGTGTTTTTGCCAGTTTTCATTTTTGGAAGAGTTTATCCCTGTATTCTTCCCTTATAAGGCCAGTTATTGAGTACAGTGCCCCCTTCTTGCACGTACCTCGCAAAGCACATGCAGCAGCTGGAGAGACCACAGAAGTTCCTCACCAGGAGAATCCAGGGCCTCAAACATCTACCCTACACAGATAGGTTAAAAGCCCTGTCCCTCTACTCAGTTTCATACAGACTCCTCAGAGGTGACCTCTGTCTGGCATACAAAGATATTTCAGACCCGCCTTGATGGGATTGCTGCATATCTACAAGTCAAGCTGCACTCAAGCAATCCATATGTACAACCTCATCCTGGTCTGTGATATCAATAAGTCTTGTTTGCGGGACAGATTTGTGTCCCAAAGACTCCCCCATCTGTGGAATAGACTCCCTGTCAATGTCGAGCAGAGTACCTCAATGTCCCTTTTTAAGCGCAACCTGGATAACTGGATTGGGAACAGAAAACACACCGCTGGGATTCTACCTGTGTCCCTGCTGTACAGGGGCTTTGGGTGCTGATTTGTCCAAACATGGGCTAAACTCTTGACTACGCTCCGGACCAGCAGCCTAGTAACCTCCTATGATCCTATGAACAGGAAAAAAGATAGTAATGGAAGATTTGTGGCAGTGAAAAGATGCTTGCAGGAAAGAAGTTTAGTGTAGCATGAATGTACATTCCCTCTAAAACTGCAGTTATGGAGCTTAGAATAATTTTGGGAGAAATAATAAGCTTTCTGCAGATCATTTTATATGTAGGTGGTAGCTGGAATTTACTGTGTAACAGTAAGGATCTATAAAGAGGCCTTAGAAGACAAATTCTAACTAAAGAAGACAGATTAAAAAAAAACGATTATGAAGATATTTGGAATGGATAATGTTACTTTGGTAGCAGCAGTTCAGAAGGAGTTTACATATTATTCCCCAAGATAAAATAACAGTACTAGACTGCATAGAAACAGTGTTTTATACAAGCATGTGTGTTTGATAAAAAAGTAATGAGACACATAAACTAATGATGTTTGACCATGCACCTGTAATAGCCAAGATAAAAATAAAATGAACTAAAATAAAAGAAAGGCTTTTTTGTGTCCCTACATATTTATTAAAAAGGAGGGGAATTTAAGGGATGGGAAACAGGTAAAATCCAAAAGTTGTAAGTGGAGAGTCCTGGATTCAGTATGCAGACAAGGATCTGTGTTTCCTTTCTCAATGAGATGTTAATATGACGCTTGGCTAACTGTTTGGTCTGTACAGGAAGCTTATGTGCTTAAAATTGTCATCAGGGGAGTTTCTTAGTTCAAAGGAGAAACAACTGCTTGTGGGAGAAACCAGGTATGTAACCACCCAGACACTTATTGCTGGTTTAGTGGCAGTGACAACAGCACAGAATTCAGGGAGTCCTGGTTTCAGTGCCCAGACAAGGGTTTGTTTTTTTTCTTTTCCTCACTAAGTTGCTAATACAATATTAGATTAATTGTTCTACATTGGATACTTTTGTGTTATTAAAGTAAGAGCTGGCCAGCTCTGTTAACCTAGACCAATAAAGTACTGACTGTGATCCAGACAGCCAAAATACAGTTAACTGGTGAGGCACCTGCCATTGCTCATAAAGGACAGAGGAAAGGTATGGTTTAAGTGAGTTGCCACTTCTCAAGGGGAGGCTGTGGGGCACATGGTTATGTGCTGAAGTCCCTGGCGGAGAAGAGACCAAACAGACAACTGCTTTCAAGGGACCCACAGCAATTCTGAGGAGTTACGTCAGTTCTGGAAATGAATCACAGTCCCCTTCCTGAGACCCATTGCATGCCAAACCCTGGAGCAGATGAGTGATATTTGGTGTGGAGTTACGGAACATTTGACCTCAATGACAAAAATGGTCATTCTTTGGAAGCCATAAGGACTATGTATCACATGGATTAAGGTGGCCTGGCACATAAGACTTTCATAAATTTCTTTGCTCCCACCCTCAGTCTCATCAAGCATCTTATTGGTCTGTCCTCCATTTCTTGTTACACAAACAGTTCTGTATATAATTGACATATCAAGATTTTCTGTCTCTCTCAAGCAGATGGATTATCCACCTTTAGTACTGCATGTATATTTGGGTGGCCACGGTGGTGTAGCAGTTAGCGTTGCCGCCTCGCAGTAAGAGGTTCTCCGGTTCGATTCTCAGCTGGGGTGCCTTCTGTGCAGAGTCTGCATGTCCTCCCTGTGGTCGCGTGGGTTTCCTCTGGGTGCTCCGGTTTCCTCCCACATCCCAAAGACATATGCAGTAGGTGGATTGGATACACTAAATTAGCCCTAGGTGTGAGTGTGTGCATGTGTGTGCCTTCTGTGGAAGGTTGGGCGCCAGGCTGGCAACTCAACACCGTAAAACTCCACTGCCAATCATGAGTGGACTGATGATCTGCTGTGGCGACCCCTAACCGGGAAAAGCTGAAAGAAGAAGACGTAGTACTGCATGTATAGTTATGTAATTGTTACTTCTGAATATGAAGATACATTTTCTTGTTTATGTATTTCAGTGCTTTTGCCATTGCTGACTATCCTTTCATCCATTCCCTCCCGTGTTTTGATGTGCTGGATCTAGAGCTTTCCATCGACATATCAAAGCCTTTGATCAACCAGTTTACTTGTGGTAGGGTGATACAATGGACACACTACATGTATTTTGTGTAAACAAGATCCAGAAGACTAATCGTTTTGCAGTCTGTCTGAAGTTCAACTTTGCTACTGTTAAGTGCCCCAAAGAAAAGTCACAGCATTACTGGATGAAACGAACCTTTCCAAGGAGACAACCACATCTAAGTTTAGCATATTTTTCAATGGCATTGACTTGGGCCCTCAGCAGGAATAAACCCATTATGAAATGGATAGGCATTGTTCTGCTACAAAGCCTCCACTCCTGTTTCCATGAGCAAACTTAGGAATGCCTAATCAGCCTCCAGGTTGCTTGAACATCAGCAGAAATTGGTTGAAGATTTGATCAGTCTCCACCATACAATCAGAATGGATTGCACCACCTTCCCAAAATATTACCTTGTCTCCATTCTGCCCCACCCCACAGACTGTGAAAAGTTAGCTGAAGCAATTTTTAAGGTAAAGAGAAAGGTGATTAGTTTCTAGTTCTTCCATCCCCATGGTTAAGGGAAACCAGAGAGAGCACATTGGAAACTATAACATTAGAATCTCTCCATTGCTGGCTTCACTACGTTTTCATTCTCCCGTGCTCGTTCAGTAGCTACATTGTCCTAAGGTTACCAAAGATTATGCATTTATTAGATGTGAAAATGATGTGCTTTACTGTAAAGATGGATCTGTAAGAAGGTTGGTATATGTTTAGTAATACTATCCCAACCCAGTCTTCCCCCAGTCTGATGTTAATAAACTCCTGATGTTCTTCGTCTTCCATTGCTGCAGTCCTGACTATTGGGTATAGTCCGCGTCCCAGTCGGCCCGAATACCAGAGTATAAGGCTGACGTCGGTCATGGCGCCTTAGACTGACGTCAGTACGTCAGGGTACTAATGCGCATGACCGACGTCATTTCCTCAGTCTTTTTTGCCGCATGGTCCGATGCAGAAGCAATTTTGCGAGTGCAGGTTGGCGTTCTGAGATTTTCCGAAACCGGAGTTTCAGACCGAAACAGAGTTGGCTAAGTAAGAACATTTTGGTTTTTTCTTGCCTCAGTATTTAACCGGATGTCAGAAAAAGTGAATAACTGTATTTCTTGTGGGAAGCAGATACCGCATAGGGATTATCATACATTGTGTATACCTTGTTTAGGGCCTGAGCACGTCGTTGTTGGTTGCCGCTCTTGTGCTAGATTTAACAAGCGCACTATTAAGAGGAGGCTAGATTGTGCTAGGTTGGTGTTTGGAAAGCGTTGCAATTATAATATGCCGTCGGATGCTCCGACGCCCGCTTCATCCAAGAAGCGCAAGGACAAAACAGTGAAGCCTAGGGTGAGGAACCGCAGTCCCGGACGTCGGTTCTTTAGTAGGCTCAGTGGAGCCAGAGGTTTTGCCAGGAGTCTCCATGGAGTCTCAGGCAGATACTTTATTGTTACAGGATGTGCCTCTCAGGAGGTAGGCCAGGCTGAGGGGCTTCGGAGGTAACTGTTCTTCCCTCTCTTCCCAAGGTAGTTAGGGCCTCTCCTTCTGTTGCCAAAGCTTCTTTTAGAGGTAGACCGAGTTCAGCTTCTGTGGGGGCTTCTCCTAGCATTTCGGGCTCTGTGCCTAAGAAACATATGCTTAAAATGGCAGAAGATTTGATTACTCTAATTAGAGGTTCTATGCCCCGCCTGATAAGAGGCCTAGGGTGGAACAGAGTTTGATAGTTTTGAACAGTGTTCACAGGCTTCAGAGTCTTCTGTGGAAGACTTACAAGAGTTTCCTACTTATTCTGATTCGGATGTGGATGATTCCACTCCTACAGCTTCTCCTCCTGAGGATTTTTCATTTTCAGAGACTCTTCACTCCATGAGGAGCACTTTTAAATGGGAAGGCCAGGATTACTCTGATTCCAGGAAAAGGCTTAGGGAATTCTTGTTTTACCCCAGCATAGGCCTTTAGCTATTCCTCCTGTGTTGAATGTGGTGGAGGATGTTTTGCAGAGGCTTCCCTGAACCCTGACTCCTTGCCTCCTGCTCCTGTTAAGCCTGATAGGTATTATAGGGTGCCCAAGCTCATAAGTATTTGTTTAAGAGTCCTAGGGCGGACCCAGAAACTGTTTCTCAGGGGCCTAAAGGTGTTAAAGCTTCTGTGGTTAAAAATCCTGTACCTTCTGATAAAGAGGCAAGGGCTTTGGATAGGTGGGGTAAGAAAGTGTATACTTCTTCCACTCTAGCCATGCAGGCGTTGAATTGTCAGTTTCACATGCTAAAATATCAGAATTATCTCCTTTCACAATTGAAATCTAAGGTGGATGCTTTGGCGGAAGGTATTGAGTGTAAAGAATTGCTGGATTTGGTTCATGTGTCTGAACAAGTGGGTAAGCATTCTTTGCAGTGTGGTTTTGATGCTGTTCAGGCCTCCTCGAGGGTGGCTGCTACTAGTTCTGTTCTTCGCAGACATGCCTGGTTGAAGGATCAGAATTTAGCTGAGCATGTTAAGACCAGGATTTTGGATGCTCCTTTACAGTCTGATGTGTTGTTTGGACCGCCTGTGGAAGCAGTTTTAAAGAAAATGGAGGACAAAGCTAAGTCTATGCAGACTGATTTTTTGCAGGTGCAGCCTCCGAAGTTTAGTAGAAATTGGCCTGCTAAGGGGTGGACATATCCTGCTTATGGTTCCCAGTCTAGGGGTAGGTCTAGACGTGGTAGGGGCAGGGCTCAAGGTTCATTTAGGCCTAGATCAGAGAGTTCACCTGCTCAGACTTCTGGTGAGGGCAGGGGTCAGTCCTTTCGTAAGCAGACCCAATGACCTGCCTTTTCAGCTGCCAGTGGATTCTCGTCTGGCAGCTCCTTTGGGAGGAAGACTGTCTCTTTTCAAAGAAAATTGGGATTTAATCACTCAAGACAGATGGGTGCTGGATATCATTCATCACGGTTACAGATTTTATTTCCACACGATGCCCTTTCAAGGGCATGCCAGATGTTCCTCCTCCACAAAGAAAAGAGGCTCACAAGCAAGTTTCTCAGTTACTCCAGATAGGGGCCATTCAGCCAGTCCCTGTGTCAGAAAGGGGCTTCGGATTTTATTCTCGCCTGTTCCTAGTACCAAAGAAGGGGAACATGTGGAGACCAATTTTGGATTTATCTATCCTCAACACTTATCTGGACATTCCCAAGTTCAAGATGTTGACGTTACAACAACTGTTACCTCTGCTGAGCAAGGATCACTGGATGGTAACTTTGGATCTCAAGGAAGCTTACCTTCATGTGCCTATAAGGCTAAGTTGCAGAAAGTATCTGCGGTTTCGAACTGGAGATTTTCATTATCAGTTCTCTGCATTGCCCTTTGGCTTATCTACTGCGCCCAGAGTATTCCGCGAAGGTTCTGGCTCCAGTGATAGCTTACTTCAGGCTTCAAGGCATTCAAATCTATCCTTACTTGGACGACTGCCTGATTCTGGCTCAAGAAAAGGAAGACCTTCTACAGCATCTGGAATATGTCATAGCAGTGCTAAGATGCCTAGGGTATTCTGTGAACGAAATAAAGTCAGTCTAGTACCCTCTCAAGACATGTGCTTTCTGGGTGTGAGACTGAATACAGCAGCCAGATGGCCTTTTTAACCCCGGACAAACAAAAGAGTCTGTCACTTTACTTCCATCAACTATCTCATCAGTCGGTGCTGACTGCAAGGACAGTCCTTCAAGCATTAGGGTTCATGGCATCTTGTATTCTGGTGCTTCCCAATGCCAAACTGCATATGAGGAAGCTGCAATGGTATCTCAAAAGTGTATGGACACAGCACTGCCAGGATTTGGACACTGTCATCCAAATAATACCTTGCCTTCAAAGGAATTCTTGTGGTGGGCTCAGGAATGTCACCTAAACAAAGGGACTCTCTGTGACCCGGCCAGAGGCGAGTCAGATTTTAACGACAGATGCCTCGGACACTGCTTGGGGAGCTCATCTAAATGGAAAGTGGATACAAGACAAGTGGCCTGCCAGACTACAGCATCTACATATCAACATGAAGGAGATGTTAGCAGTCCAGTTTGCATTGATGGCTTTCAAGGAGTTACTTCTTCCAGGGCAGGTGTTGATTCTAACAGACAACACAACTGTCATGTGGTACATCAACAAGCAAGGGGAACACATTCTTATCCTCTATGCAGGCAAGCAATGATTTTATGGGAGACTGCGTTAAGCCTGCAACTAACTCTTCAGGCAAGGTTTCTGCCAGGAGCACAGAACTCCCTAGCAGATGTGTTAAGCAGACAAATCATGGATCCCCACAGTGGAAACTGGATCTTCATGTATTTCAGAAATTGACAGTGTCATGGGGAACTCCAGACATAGATCTGTTCGCTTCTCCACTAAACCACCAGCTGCCAAAGTATTGCACAAAGGGTTTCATCACACAGCTTGGAAAGTGGATGCTCTGTCTTTCAGTTGGAAAAACCTTCATGTCTATGCCTTTCCACCTCTGCCTCTTCTTCCAAAGGTATTATTAAAGGTCAGACAAGACAGGCCAAGGATGATTTTGATAGCTCCAGATTGGCCTCGGCAACACTGGTATCCACTACTATGGAGTCTGGTAAAGAAGCCTCCATGGCCTTTACCTCTGATTCCTCATTTGTTATCTCAGAAGGAGGGTCATCTGCTCAATGTCAAGCTTCACTCTCTTCATCTAACAGCCTGGCATATTCTCTCTTGAAGCACAGCAGGTCTCAACTTCCTCAACAAGTTTTAAATGTGATTATGGAAGCTAGGCGACCTAGTACAGGGAAGGTGTACGGAGACAAATGGAAGAGATTTTTATTTTGGAGTACAGCAAAGAATTTGGAGATTTCTGAGCCTAATTTGAGTGTGGCTCTTCAATATCTTACTGGGTTATTGGACAAAGGTTTGTCCTTCTCTTCCATTAAGATTCATGCTGCAGCAATTTCAGCTCATTATGATTGTGACCCACCTTTGTTTTCGCATCCTTTGTTCAAGCAGTTTCTTAGAGGGGCAAAGAATATAAGACCCCCACGTAGAGCTCCTACTCCTGCTTGGGATCTCAATTTTGTGTTGGAAAAACTTACTCTACAACCTTTTGAGCCTGCAGCTACTGCTGAACTGAAATACTTGTCATGGAAGACTGCTTTTTTGTTGGCCATTACTTCTGCAAGAAGGGTTTCTGAGTTACAGGCCCTTATGGCGGTTGAGCCTTTTTTGATTTTTCATAAGGATAGGGTATCATTACGTACTAATCCTTCCTTTATGCCTAAGGTGGTTTCTAGTGTGGCTTTAAACCAAACTATTCATTTGCCTACTTTTATGCAGATCCCCAAAATAAAGGGGAAAAGATTTTGCACACTTTAGATGTACACAGGCAATTGAGATATTATTTAAGCAGGACTAAGGATTTTAGGCAGTCTCAGCAGTTGTTTGTTTCTTTTGCCTTGAGTTCACAGGGCAAGCCTGTGTCAAAACAAACTATCTCCGGTGGATTGGCTTTGCATTGCATTTTGTTATTCCCATCATGGCAAGGAGATTCCAGCTGGGATTAGGCCTCATTCCACTAGGGCTACTGCCACTTCAACAGCATTTCTAAGGGGGGTGGCAACTAAGGATATTTTGGAAGCAGCTACTTGGAGTTCAGTACATACTTTCTCTAAGCATTATCATCTTCCTATCTACTCTAAGTCTAGGGCTGGCTTTGCCACTGCTGTTTTGCAAGGCATGTTATCAGCTCCTACTTCCTTATAATTTGCCAACCTCCCTTTCCTCTGCTTTGGATTCTACCCAATAGTCAGGACTGCAGCCGGGAAAAGCTGAAAGAAGAACATAGTACTGCAAGTTATATAATTGTACCTACTGAATATGGAGATACATTTTCTTGTTTATGTATTTCAATGCTTTTGCCATTGCTGACTATCCTTTCATCCATTCTCTCCCGTGTTTAGATGTGGATCTAGAGTTTACATGTATATATCAAAGCCTTTGATAACCAGTATATTGTTGTATATATTGTACATGTTTTTTGTGCAGGTTTTTGGGACTTGTCTTTTGGGTCTTCTGAAGTTCATCTGTTAAGTGCCCCAAAGAAAAGTCACAGCATTACTGGATGAAACGAACCTTTCGGAGACAACCACATCTAAGTTTAGCATATTTTCAATGGCATTGACTTGGGCCCTCAGCAGGAATAAACCCATTATGAAATGAATAGGCATTGTTCTGCTACAAAGCCTCCACTCCTGTTTCCATGAGCAAACTGGAATGCCTAATCAGCCCAATTGGGACATCAGCAGAAATGGAATCCTAAGGTTACCAAAGATTACATTTATGGTAGAAAAATGATGTTGATGTTAATAAACTCCTGTTTTTTTATTGTATTTGTTCTTCCTTCCCTCTTTTTCTTTTGGATAGATGTAGCTGTTGAATCATAGCATTTGTGCTTCTCTTTTAGAAGTAGAGAGATGTATGATGAAAATTTAGCGAGGAGTCATGAAGCATCAGAAACTTACTCCCAGAGCAGTCCTAACATCTGTGACATTTAATCCTAATAGATTACTTGAAGACCTAAAATTAGGATAAGTACACAGCTTTCATCGCTTTTGTACCGGATACACAAAGCCATCACACAAGTTTTATACAGAAGAATAGTGAGTTCCTTAAGGATTATGAAGAATGGGAGAGAGATGAATACCTGAAATAATTAAAGAATGCCCCTAAGTGTGTAAGAAATAGGAACAATTATCCTGAGGAGCTTCAGTCTCTATTTATTTATTTTTTGTTCAGGTAGGCAAATATAGAAGGGTAGAGGAATGCAGAAGATACTGAGATAAATTACATCATTTTAAAGTATGTCACGTCTGTGCTAAGCAATATGCTGTTCTTAAACTGACTAATACATTTGATCTGAAGTAGTTTACTTCATTTGATCGTCAACCTGTGGGTACCGGATCTGTATCGGATCTGAGCCGGAAACTTCACAAACATCTGCTCCGAGCTCCTCCCCTTACCCATAATACACCACCACTACCTTCCAACCCTCAGATCTCGATTGCCGCTGCTATCCAATGCATTGTGATTCTTGAGCTCCAAGTTGTGAGTAGTTTTTTTTTCCCAGTGATTAGTGTTTTTTGTGTGTGTGCTTGATAGTATAGGTTTCCTCTCTTCCTCCCCATCGCTGGTGTGTCAACTTTAGGTAGTTAGGTAGTTTGTAGTAGTTAGTCTTCCCCTCCCCCTCCTCAGCCTTCCGAGTGCTTGTTTGAGTGTGTGGTGAGCGGAGTGTGTTTTCTAAAGTTTGTTCTTGTTGTGTAGTGAGATATGTCAGATCTCCCTAAACAAGTTTTCAAGAAATGCACTGAGTGTGGCCATAAATTGTCACCTGCTGATGGCCACACTCTTTGCGTGCTTTGTTTAGGTGCAGCCCATTTAACCACTGGTTGCTCTATTTGCACGGGTTTTAACCCGCGTGCCCTTAAGGATTGGCGGGCCAAATTAGTTATGAAGAGCCTGCTCCCTTCTACAGAGGCGGCCACCTCCTGTTCTGCTTTCGTCACAGCTGTTGCTGTGACCGCCTCTCCTTCTACTCCTGTCCTTCCTTGTCCTCTCTCCCAGGCTGGGACTCATTCTTCTGCCTCTAAACCTGTGGAAGCAGAGCATAGAAAAGGCAGAGAGAAGAAGAGAGAGCACTGACCTGAGAAGAGAAAGAGGTCCTCGGACCTCCTACCAAAAGTGAGTCTAGGCACCATGACTCCCCTCAGCTCTGATCTCCTAGGTTTTCTCCGGAGGTGGAGGAGCCCAGACCACCCTCTAGAGCCTCGGTTCCTCAACCAGCCAGGTCAGAGTCCGTGGCTTCGTCACAGTCCACCCATAGTCTCTGTGAAGTCGACATGGATAAAATGATGCGGAGACTTATTTGCACACAAATTCAGATGGGAGACTTGCCAGCCCCCTCTCCCTATGGAGGGGGAGCTCGCTTCCCTTCTTTACACCTATATCTCATTCTCCGATCCAACCCCCAGTTTCAGAGTACATGGATCCAAGAGTGCCTCTAGTCAGGGGGTCGGTGGTGATGGTACCTATCTCCTCAATGTGGCAGTTGCTTGGAACGTGTCGGATCTGACTAGGTCAGATCCGTGTGGCTGTCAGAGCCGGAGCCTGAGTGTCAGATCTGAGGGGGTGGAGCTGTTTCCATCGGCTTCGACCTCGTTGGGTCATGCCCCCCCCCCCCATCGGAGCACCATCTACTTCGGGCTCTGCTCCGATTCTCATGTCTGATCCGGGGAGATTGGTTCCCTTAATGGGTGTCCCAGGAAGCTCACTCTCTGCCCTGACACCTTCTGCTTTGTGTGTGAATCCCATCATTTTACCACAGGGACAGCCCGTGCTCGAGGAGCCCCAGGTGGTTCCCCCGTGGAACAAGAAGTGGTTTGTGAGTTCCCTCCGGAAAGCCCCACCAGAGAGGTTCCTCACAAGCATACGTGCAAGAGGAGCACTTGGACTCCTCTCCGGAGTCCCTCACCGAGGACATGGATTTGGATGATGGGGAAGGTTCCCCCAGATCACCTCCCGAGGATGTCTCCTTCGGGGACATCATGGAAATCTTGCGCCAGCGGGGAGGGTGGTCCACCCCAAAACCTTCCTCGGATGAATCCGTGTTCCTGGAGGCTTTTGGCATGGGCCCGTCTACTTCCTGGGTGTCCCCTCCTGCCGATCCTTTAGTGGACTTGGTCACCTAGTGGGCTTGGAAGGAGCCAGACACTGTGGAACCAATCCCTAAACCCCTGGACAAAATACTGAGCTCCCCTACAGACAGACCAGTTTGGAATAAAGGGTCCTATGTAGACGCTATGGTGGTAGCAGCTGCCACCAAAAAGGAACTAGGCCAGGAGAGTTCCTCTGTCCATCCTCCTGACTGTGAGTTAGGATGACGGACCGCCTAGGGAAGTGGTTTTATGCGTCAGTGACCTTTTCTGTCAGGGCACTGAACTATCTGGCCCACGTTACTAGATTACAGCGCGACCTGATTAAGGAACTGGCTGAGTCTCCCCCAAAGTCCATGTCACAGGAGGACAGGGCTAAGTTTTTCGCAAGGATGGCTACCTTGACAGTGGTTTTAAACACATCTGTGCAACTCCTCTCACACGCGACTGAAGGAGCAACTAGGGCAGCTGGGTCCGCGTGTCCATGAGGCGAAACGCCTGGCTCAGATTGTCAGTTCATGGAACCTTTCAAGGCATCTTTTGCAAATGCCCTGTATGACGGCTCTTCCCTTTTTGGTAAGACCATGCAAGAGACCCTGGTCCATAGTGAGAAAGACAGGAAGACACTATCAGCCATTGTAATCTGCTTCTCGAACCCTCAAAGATCCTTTTCCCGGAATCAGTGAGGGCAAAAGAAGATGTGGTTCCGGAATTCTCAGTATTCCTGGGACACTCAGGGCTCTACTTCTCCTAGAGGCAGAGGAGGACAGGATAGATGCCAGCCCAGAGGCAGAGGGGATCCGAGAAATTTTGGGTCTCGAGAACTGTTCTCGGACAGGCCCACACAGCAACCCTGAGGGGTTGCCCAACTACTCTGCTCTGGATGCAGTTGGGGATCGCCTGTCATTGCATCTGTCTGCATGGGAGTCCATGTTATCAGACCGTTGGGTGCTTCAGATAATTTCCAGAGGCTATTCAATCCCATTTGTGGTTCCTCCTACACCTCACAAACACCTCCCAGATGTACCACCCATGCAAAGGAAGGCAGCAGAGCTAGAAGTTTCCAAGCTGCTAGAGAAATGAGCCAATGAACCTGTCTCCCCAGATCAGTCGGGATCGGGCATCTACTCCAGGTTCTTTTTGGTGCCAAAAAAGACTGGGGACTTAAGGCCCATTCTGGACCTATCTACTCTGAACCTGTCAGTTGCCAAAGAGAAGTTCCAGATGGTCACTTTACAGTCCATCATGCCATACCTAGAAGAGAGCGACTGGATGTGCTCCTTTGACCTCCAGGATGCTTACTATCACATAAAGATGCACAGAAGCTCCTGGAGGTTTCTCCACTTCCAGCTAGGAGCCAACCATTATTAGTTTCGAGCCCTACCCTTTGGTCTCACCACAGCCCCCAGGGTATTCACCAAAGTGATTGCAGTAGTAGCAGCTCACCTGAGGCTTCAGGGGATTCAGGTCTACCCTTACCTGGACGATTGGCTCCTTACTGTTCCCACCAAGCGTCTACTTTGTCAGAGCAGAGATTATTTCCTAAAGCTTGCACACTATCTAGGGATTACAATCAACACAGCCAAATCTCTTCTGAATCCTGTCCAGGTGATAGAATGCATAGGGGCACGTATAGACACACTACAGACAAAAGTTTTCCTGACCTTGGAGAGAGTCCGAAACTTAAGGATGCATGTCGCCTTCATTTACCGATCTCACCTTCCATCAGCAGAGTTGGTCTTAAGGGCCCCAGGTTTTGTGACAGCGACGGTAACACTCCTACCATGTGCTCTGTTACATATGCGAATACTACAGTGGACTCTAGTGGTACAATGGTCCTTGTATATTCAGTTGTTGCACCCAATACACCTCAGCCGAGTCTGCAGGTTGTCCCTTCTTTAGTGGATGCAGTCTTTGGAAATCTTGGAGGGATGACCTTTTGTTCTAGCTCCTGCCCAGGCCACATTGACCATGGACACCTCCCAACTAAGGTGGGGGGGCATTGTTCGGGAAGGACGGTCCAAGGCATGTGGTCTCTGATCAAGACCAATTTGCATGTAAACGTTCTGGAGATGAGGGTGGTCCTTTTAGAGTTGCAGGCCCTTCATGCCTTTCTACCTTTGGGAACAATTGCAATCCAGTCAGACAACATGTCTGTGGTCTGGTATATCAACAAACATTGAGGGACCAGATCTTACCCCCTTTGTTGTGAGGCCATGAGAGTTTAGGAATGGGTGATCTCCACCGGTCATTTTCTGGTAGCAACGTGTATTCCTGGATGCCCCAAAATTCTAACATACAAACTAAGCTGGACTATTCTGATGCCTTACGAGTGGTCTCTGAAGCCTTCAGTAGTGGAGCAGATCTTTCTAGAGTGGGGGTTGGCCTTGCTGCGATCTCTTCGTATCTCCTTCCAGTGCAAAGCGCAGCGAGTTCT
The DNA here is from genome assembly GCF_019279795.1 of Protopterus annectens. Lineage (NCBI taxonomy): Eukaryota > Metazoa > Chordata > Ceratodontiformes > Protopteridae > Protopterus > Protopterus annectens. The sequence continues at coordinate 923,635,728 of NC_056748.1, read as the reverse complement.
TTGCTCTGAACCACCCCCACCAGGGGAGTCCCCCAGAGATCCTCTAGTCCATGCTTGACCTCCCTGTCTTCTTTATGCTTATCCTCCTGTACCCCTTATTCTGAAGTTTCTACAGAAAGCTTGTCGACTGGGGAAGTAAAGTGATCCTCATTGCCCCATTTTGGCCTTACCAGGTATGGTTTCCCTTCCTTTGGTCTCATCTTCTAGCTCTTCCTTGGATCTTGGATCCCATTCAGGATCTTATTTTGCACCCCTTGAGGGTCCTTCATCCAAATCTGGACAGTCTGAGGCTCACAGCTTGGCTGCTCCAGTTCCCTTAATTGCTAGGACTTCTGGATTGTCTTCTTCGGTCAGGTCTATTCTGGTGGCAGCTCATAAGTCGTCCACCAGGAAGATTTATTGCAGCAAATGGAAGTGTTTTTCCTTTTGGGCTTCGCAAAGGAGTTTAGATCCATTCACGGCTCTCATTCCGGCTATTCTTGATTTTTTGGCAAATATTTTTCAACAAGGAGCTAGATAGTCTACAGTCAAGGTTCAACTAGCCACCATTTATCATTTTCATGTGGGTGAGGATTCTGCTTCTTTAGCCTCTTCCAGATTGTGCAAAGCTTTTATTAAAGGTAGCTTTCTCTTACGTCCTCCAGTCAAAGATTCCATTCCCCCGTGGGACCTTACTATGGTACTTCTAGTGTTGGTTGCTCCTCCATTTGAACCTGCAGCAACCACAGATCTTAAATTTTTGCCTTGGAAGAAGGCATTTCTAGTGGCTATCACCTCTGCTAGGAGGGTTTCAGAACTGCAAGCTTTGTCAGTCAAGGTTCCATACATGATTTTCCACCAGGACAGGGTTTCTCTTCGCACCAATCCTCCTTTTTTTCCCAAAAGTAGCACCGGAGGTTAATATCAATCAAACTATTAATTTACCTCTTTTCTTTCCAAATTTTACAAACAAAATGGAGTACAAGTTGCATTTGTTGGATGTTCATATACGGTTACGGTTCTATTTACACAGGACCAAAACCTTTCGTAAATCTGACCAGTTGTTTGTGTCCTTTTCTAAACCTTTTTTGGGTAAATCTATCTGTAAGGTCACCATTGCTAGGTGGATCTCCATTATGTATCCTTCAGATCTTCAAGGATAAAGGTTTGTCTCCTCCAGGCCAGGTTAAAGCTCACTTGACTAAGTCCATGGCTACTTTTGCAGCCTTTTGGTCAAGAGTATCATTAGACATTTCTTCTGTGGCTACTTGGTCCTCATCTCATACCTTTATTTCTCACTATAAATTGGATTTGGTTTCCCAAAGGAGAGCATCCTTTGATTCCGCGGTGCTCCGGAATGTCCTTCCATGAGGGCCACCCTGGTATTTAGTAGCTGGGGACTCTGTCCCACAGGTTGAAGATCAGATGAAGTAAACTACATCAGGTAAAGAAGTTATGTACTCACCATAACATTCCATCTGAGTAGTTCTACTTCATTTGTCTTCAACCTTCCCTGGCCTTACCATATGGACAGCATTATAGCGGGTTTTAGGAGTGTAAGGCGTTTTTGGGATCAGGTTGTTCAGTGTAAGGTGCAGCAAACTGGATCTGAGGGTTGGAAGGTAGTGGTGGTGTTTTATGGGTAAGGGAAAGAGCTTGGAGCTCAGAGCCAGATGCTTGTGAAGTTGCCGGCTCAGATGCGATACAGATCCAGTACCCACAGGTTGAAGACAAATGAAGTAGAACTACTCAGATGGAATGCTATGGTGAGTACATAACTTCTTTTTTCATAATACTGGCTGGCTGTGTGACATAGATTGCTCCTGATGTCAGGAAATTAAGTGATTTATGCACTAGAGAAGTCAGGTGGGGGGAGGGCATTAGTTAAGCAGCTGGTATTATTAGTTTGACCATCGCAAGGAGATGAAGGCTTCTGATCCTGCAACACTGGTGGCTCATAGTGGAGGCTGGCAGAAGTTGTGAGAAGACAGCAGGGAGTGCTGCTTTATGCTTTGCATTATAGCTGGGGTGATGGGGGTATGTTTCATGCATACTCTACACAGGCCTCTTACTGAAGACCCCCACTTTGGCGACACATGTAGTATAGTAACCACAAGATTAGCTGGCCCAGTATTGACAGACCATAGTCTGCAGACATGTAGGAAAAATATATTAAAATAAAAAAAATGTTAAATTTGTTTAATAGCCACATACTTAGTCTGCAGAACTAAAACCCTTTAAACCCT